>NW_001849962.1:0-10967 GCF_000002415.2 Plasmodium vivax
TTATATTAACTTTTATATAATTATTTTGTACAATGAGTTTGATATAAATTAAAAATTATATATGCAGTCATATTTTTTGTTATTTTATTTAAGTATGAAATATTAAAAATTTTTTAAATAATATTACAATTAAAAAAAAAAAATCACATTTTTTATTAATTAAATACAGAATAAACATTCTGTATTAAGAATAACATATTTCTATTATTTAAAAATATCATATATGTTAAAGAAAATACAATATAGGCAAAATAATATTTAGTAAATATATCATGAAAATATATGTTGCTTATATATATTAACATATCAAATAAGAAAGCAAATAATATATAGTTTCATGTATGCAATTTTTGTTTTAAAATACACATATTATCTTTTATTTTTAATTATTGTATAATAAAAAGTTGTATTCCTACAAATAGGACAAACTTTATTGCTATGTTACTATTTAATTGGCTATTTTTTTATATACAACATACATAATATTATTTTTATAGTGTTTCTATATATTGCTGTATATTTTTTGGATTACGCACTGATGCTTTGTGCATTTGTTGTTTATAATTTTATATTGTATAAGTAGCCGAAAATGAGGTTATTTTTATCTTTATTTTAATGCCTTACAGGAGAAATGGACATAAGGATAACGAAAATATTGCAAGAAAAAACTTTTTTCATATAAAAAAGTTAGAACACAGTAAATAGATTTAAATCGACTTACCGAATATTATTACTTAAACCTCTATTTTTAAATATACCAAAAAATAAATTATTAATTTTGTCAAAAGATAAAAGAATACGAATAATTCCGACATAATTAATATTATATATTTTTGAAAAAAATAAAATTATGGTTATTTTTTTCTTTTGTTTTGAAATTTGTTTATATAGTTTACATAAAGTTATACAGAAATATTGTTATGTGAGTAAATGTATCTATACGAACACGCTGTGCACATGGCATTATGTGTAAATAAAAATTTGAAAACGCTTTTTAAGTGTACATCAAATAAATTACACAGATGACAACATCCCTTTTTAACCAGCTCTCAAGGAATAAAAATGTACAATTTAATTTGTTTTTCAGCATATATAGTGAAAAATGGGAAGAATTGAAAAGATTAAAAATTTGAATAATACGTTAATATTGTAGAAATGCAAAAAAAATTTCGAGAAATTTTATTTATAGATATAGTGCGTATACTAAATGCACTATGCTAACGTGATATCGTATTTTGTTTATGCTATAAATATGTTTTTCATCAATTTCTTTCTTCTTAAAAATTCATTAAATACGATTTATTTTTAAATTCATTTTTATTATGAAAAACATTGTTATATTTATTTTTTGAAAAGGGGTTAAGAATATTTATTAAAAGTAATATTATTTCTACATTATGACAAATTTAGTGAAGGAATAAATGAAATTTAACATAAACTAAAGGGAAAAAACGCGGAAATAGAGGAATATTTTTTCATTTATTACATGGACTAATTTGAAATAATAGAACGCTAGAATTATAAAAAATCCGCTTATATAACTTTAATTCTTTATGTCATCGAACTTGTTCGCCTTTTAAAATGAAGCATTACTTATTTAATGAAATAATTCGTTCATTTATTTAATATTTATTTCTCCAAATAACCATGCACTATATCATTAAAGGTGCGCACTCATAAAAATTAGTATAAAAGTGTACATTATTCAAAAGAATCATTTATCTTTATAATTATATTCTCTACAAATGTAGCGCATTAGCGATTAAGTATTTACATAAAAGTTATATTATTTTCTTTAGAATGTTAATGTGACACGACTTATTATTTTAAGCATATACATTGTCATATTACATGAATAAATGGAAAATATAAAGGATAATATATGAAGATCGTCAAATATTATAAAAATATAAAACACTTTAGAGCTCGATTTATAGAGCATTAACGACACAATAAAACTTAAACTCCAAATAAGGGTTAATTATGATAAAGTTATATTTACATATAGATTATAATTTATTAAGAAGAATGCGTAGTGTATTAATAAAAAATATATATCTTTTTTATTCAATATAACTACTTATAACATCACAAGAATTGGTATTTTATTTAAGACATAAAAATAGAGAAGTAATGGCAGCCGCAGATCCAGGTGAGCAAAAGGTAACTATAAATTAACTGTTTCGATATTGTTAGTTTTTTTGGGGGAGTTCTATATTGATATAATTGTGCAAATAAATAATATTTTGAATAAATTTGTTTCCGTATTTATATATTAAAAATTTTCTTTTTTTCTCTAGTATTTCTTTTTCCGAGATTTAAGTGTGTATCAAACTCATGAAAAGGAAGCTAAGGAAAAGGAAGCTATTGAACAAGGTGATGGTGCAGAAGTTGTTTCTCTCTGCAAAAATGTTAAAGATGAGGAAAATATATGGAATGAAAAAATTCAAAACACTTGTGAACAATTTATAAAATATTTTATATTTTGTTCTAAAAATGGAAATACTATGGGTGTACAAAAAGAGGATTATTATATCGAATATTTTAACTATTGGCTTAACGATAAATTAAGAAGTCATGTAGAGTTGTCCGAGAATAGATCTAAGATATACAAGCACTTTGAAAATTTTTTTAATGGTGAAGGTGCTTTGAGTAAGTTAAAGAATAAAATAAATAATATTCAGGATAATTATTATAATAAGATGAATTCAATGTATAAATTGTATGATAATTATAATAAAATAAAAAATGTAGATGATAATGATAGTAATAAACAAAAAAATTGTTTGGATTATGCTAATAACTGCGTTACAGAATATTCAAAATATATATCTGAATGTTATAATAAAAAAGATGATAAATTTTGTGAAGCACTGAAAGAATTTGAATATATATATACAACTAGTAAATATAATTTCAAAGGATGCAAAACTATAAATTTACCACGATTACCAGAGTTCAAAAACGCTGAGGGTGAGAGAAATGTAAAAAGCCTAGATAAATTTTCGCCATGTAATGCAGTTGAACAGAATTCTGAAGCTCATAGAACGGAAGGAGAATATGAAAAAGTACATTATTTTTTTTAATTAAAATAATTTTTATAACATTTTATGAAAATGTTCTACTGTCCATAAAAAACATTATATAATATGTTGAATCAAAAAATAATGTCTTGGTATCATTAATATTTTTATGTTTCAGGATGCACTTTTAAGTGAGTTAAATTTGCTTAAGACATATGAAAAGTTTAATAGTAATAGTTATTTGTCTGAATATAATGAATATTGTTCAGATGAAATACAGTCAACCGAAAACTGTAAACTTTACACGCTTTGCGCTAGAATAGAAACAAATTTAAAAGGATTATCTAAAATGGAGAGCTCTATAAACGATAATGATCGTTGCTTATATTTCACCTATTGGGTATACGATCAAATCCATAAAACTTTTAGTAATAATTACATTGTTCACATACCCGATATATATAAGCTTTTTAAGGTAATATACAAAATTAATCATACATTACAAGGAAAAAACCAATGCAACATTGATTATAATCATAATGTTAAAGTGGAAGAATTAAAAGAAATGAAATATCTGCGTGATTATTTTATGAATTTCAATAGTGTTAGAGATAACCAAGTTTGTTTTAACGGAAAGAGGCAAACATGCTGTGATTATGCTAGGCATATTAATAAAATATATAAAAAGTACATAGGAAATTGCTGCACTTGTTATTTCCTTTCTGGTGAATGTAAGAACAATTGTAACGATTATTTTAGTTGTGACGATGAATATAATCCATATGAATTATACAAAAAATTTGAATGCAATAAATTACAAAAAGATAAGGAAGCTTTCGAAGAAGTGAGAAAACCCACAGCCATTGATTATTATGCTATAAGTCTAATTGCATTGAAATCCAGATGTACTACATTATTTTGTGACCTTTTCTATATGGTCGTTTTAGCTTCCTTTGCTGTACTTGTAATATTTTTCTTGCTTTTCATTTTTTACAAGGTAAGGGAATTTTTACATTAATATGAGGTTATGTTGTTCATTTTATGCCTTTTATTTTTTAGTACCATATTTAGAAGTAAAATGTGATTATATTTATTCGTTTTATATTTTCCCTTTATACGTTAGTTTACTCCCCTAGGATCCCGATTCCACAAAAAGGTAATCAATAAAAAAAAGTTTCAAAATCATATTCGTGAGGAAGGGATGTGGCAGACAACATCAAGCGGGTCGACAAATAAGCAAAAAAATCCAAATAACAAAAGAATACGTTTGGCTTATCAATCTGCGGGATAAGACAAGCGATAATGAAGCTCATGTTATAAACTTAATTGGAAGGAGTATTGTAGCATTAATTCGAATTACAATTCAAATGGAATTATAATTAAAATTAAAAAGAGAAGAAGGATGCCTTAAATGAATAGTGAAGAGAATAAGTAAATGTGTACAAATTTTTAAGTAGACAAATGAAGAGTTATTCAAATATGCTATCAGCATAAGCGGGAAAATATATATGTTATATACAGCTAAATGTGGTATAACAAATTAATATTTAACGAATAAGTAAAGGTACATTTTTCGCACTAAATGGTCATTATAAGGTAAGTCTATTCTGAAAAGTATTTTGAAAATAATTTGAGAACTTGTTATTACAAGTAAAATGGTATATTCATCTCTTATGATGTTATTTGAAAACGCTACTCGGTGAGTGTACATTGAATGATGTATCCAAATGATTGATATTCCTTTACCCTAAAAAATGTGCATAACTTTATACTATTATTACTTCAATAATTTTGAATCAAAATATTTAATTATCAGAGCGTTAAAAAGGTATATTTCATACGTTTTAATGGATAACCTTCGTATTACCAGCTATCGAAAAAAAAATGTTAAAATTTGAATACAGATAATTAAGATGTATATGTTATAAAAATATTCCTGCGCTAAATCTTTCGTTGGTATAAGCTGCAATTGATTGAGATGCCCACAACCTATTATTATTTTAATTATGAAAAAAATTTCAAAGTGTATTTACGTTATTGCGATATAATAATTCATAAATACTTAAATACTTTTAAAAATGTGCAGTTATTATTATAGAACAATTAAAAAATTGTAAAACGCTGAAATTATTTCTTTCATGCTCTTATTTTTAAAATTAAAAGAAAAAGATGATCATTCTGTTGCAATTTATATCGTATAAATAAGTGTATAAGGTATGCTTAAGAGTTTGGGTATAGGTTTAGGTTTAAAGTATTTCTATATGTTAATTACGTATAGGTATATATTTATTTTACATCGTTATGATCGTTCCACACATTACACAAGTCTTAATATCACATACGACGTGCTTTAATGAAGCGTTTTAGTTGAAGGTGTTTTCAATTATTGTTTTAAACAAAGATGTAAAATGATTTTTGCATAACTTGAACCGGAAAAAAAAGTTTAATACTGACATAAGAACATTTTGTGAATTATATTGTACTTTTTAAAAAAAAGTGGATTATGATAACGTAATATTCGTAGACCATTCCCCCCAAAAAACAACGTTATTTTATCTATTAAAAATGACGTTGTACAGTTGTTATAATGTGTTATACGCATATTATACTTAGCGATTGTACATATTCGGCATTTTATTTCAGAACTTTTGCGCTTAATAGTCATGGAAACTTGATAGCTATATTAGTTATTGTAACAACTGGCATATTTATGTAGGGGCATAAAAAAGAATCAAATAGAATGGCAATAAAATTAGTCTAAAAGAATAAATAATATATTTTTTATGGAACATTTGAATTACATCGTGCTATTACCTAATAAGAAAAAAGCAATTATTTAAAAAAACTATAAAAATATGAATAGATTTTAGGATTTTTTTTATTTCGTTTCAATAACTAATGGGAAATATAAATACGTAACATTAATGTTATAAATAAATTTCATAAAAAAAACATTTCTGTCATAAATAAAAAACTTTTTTAATGACAATCATTGCAATTTTCTTTAAAGAATATTTACAAATTTGTAGAAAACTTAAAATAAATATTTCCAAATATATATTTTAAATAATTTCTTTTACTTATCGATACCACAATTATATAATACATACGTAAATTAAACGTGTTAGGATTTAGAATACTATTTATATTTAGTTTGAGCCTTTAAACTGCTACATTTTTTTTCTACTTCTATGATATTTAATAGTGGTATATTTTGCTATATTATAAATAATACAATAACAATTTTTTCCATAATAACCTTAAAATTGAGTGGGAAAAAGTGAACGCTTTTTTAAGTTCTGCGTAAAAATTTATCGTTGGAAGGTTATATATATTATATACATATATATTTAATGTTAATGCTGATAGTTTATTAATATTTTACATTATATGAAATTCAAATAATGACAAAAGAAAAGACGACATCACCTGGGAAAACTTTGGTATATATGAAGTTATGTCATTTTTATACATTACTAATCACATAAGTAGTTCGACTCGAAACAAAAGAAAAATTCTATTATGAGAACCATATCTTTGGTACTAATCTATTAACCCTTTCATGTTTATTATTAGGAGGAGGCTGCAGAAGCTGTAGAACTGCATAAAATACATCCAGAAAATTTCTTTTCAAAGCTTGGGAAATCTTCTACTTTTGATATACTTTGTAATGGAATCGATGATAAAGTAAGTTCCAAACGTAAAGAAGTCAAAGACCTTTGCATTAAACTAGTAAGTCATTTAGATAAATTAAGTCAAGCGGGGGATCCCGAACGTAATAATTATTGCATTTATTTACGTTATTGGCTCTATGAAAAAATAGGTGAAATTCATACGGACAAATTTGCAAATATTGATAATGTGCCTTTTTTTAAACATCTTATTGAAGCATGGAAGAAGATGAATAGTGAAAAATTAAAAAATAAATGCGCTCCGGAAGAGTTAACACGTGTTAAATTAGATGAATTAAAAAATAGGATATTTTCGTATATATATTTTAAAAATATTGAAAAAATTAAAAAACTTAATGCTTCTGAAAATGGAACAGACTGCGATAAGTATTTAACATATCTTAACAGTTTTAAGTCAGTACACGACATATATAAGGATAAGCATTGTAGGAGGTTATTTTTGTTTACACCGAATGGTCCTGATTATTTTCCTTGTAAAGATAAGGATGTACTGATGTCTCGCATAACTGAATTAGGAAAATGCAAAGGTGCCGAGAAACCAGCTGCTACAACATCACACCTTGAAACAAAAAATGATAAAGGCGAAGGAGACCGAGGAGCTCCAGTAGATAAAAATGTTTCCGAAGGTACAACAAGACCAACAGATTCAGTAGCCGTCGCAAGCTCATCGAGTTCATCAGATACAGTAACAACTACAGTAACTTCAACACAACCAGCAACAGCTACAACAACAGTAACTGCAACACAACCAGCAACAGCTACAACAACAGTAACTGCAACACAACCAGCAACAACTACAACAAGTACAGCATCTATAGCCAGCGCAACGAAAACAGTAACTGCAACAAATACAGGAACTACGACAAGTACAAGATACTCAGGAAATCAAGGAAAACCATCAATTTGGTCAGGTTTGTCGGGTTTATTTTCTTCACCAAGATCATCAAGTTTACCACGAAAATCAGCTTTAGCAGCACAAACTTCAACAAGTACATCGAGTACAAGAACTACAGCAAGGCCAGTGCCAACAACAAGTACACCGAGTGTAAGAGGCTCGACGGTTACAGTAACCACAAATACAGCAAGTGCAGCAGGTTCAATAAGTTCAACAGGTCAAGTAGATCGAGGAGGATTAACACATCCATTGGCTGCAGAAGTCGTACCAGGAAAAACCTTGAGTCCCCTGTCGCAAGGAAGCCCTGGGTACGCTCTTAACCCAGTATCATCATATAATTCAAACACTGGGGGAGACACAAACGTTGCGACTATTGCGGATGTTCCTAGTACTTCAGAAACGTTATATGATAAGTTAGACTCAAATACTGTTAAAAATATTATCATGGCTGCAGCAGTACTTGGAATCATATTCTTCCTTTTCTACTACAATAGGGTAATTACATATTACATTTTAAAAGATAATAATATTATGTTAGAAGCTATAATTTATTTTTCCTTTAAATGTATAGTTATAAGTTAAATATATTTTTTTGCATGTTTTACATTTTCATTTTAGTCTTCTCGAATAGAATCAAGTATTAAGCCAAAAAAACGGAAAAAAAAAGCATTCGAGCATAATTATTACGAAGAGTATGAAAAGGAGTTAGCGAAGTATGAATCAGAGAATGAGTCTTTAGATTCTCTAGAAGATCGATATTATTTGACTTATCAGCCTGACCAAGACTCTTACTACTAATTATGTATATGTAAAATGAAACCATTTTGAGTGACGACATAGTGAGTACTCATATAATTGGAGAAATATATAAAAATAAAAAAATAAATATAAAGTTATAGCTGGAATATAAAAATTGATGTTAGTTACCTTGCAAAGAAGAGTTAGACATTTGCCTAATCCACAATGCGTTTATGCAAAACATGCAGAAATTGTAGCAACATTTACATAATTTAAAAATATTGAATGTGTGACATATCATATTAATTATTAAAGACAAAAACATGACACAATTGATGTGTAGCAAGATATAGTCTATTGATTAAATAAAAACGTTGGAATTGTAGTTTGTTTATATTTGGGAAAAGCCACTTTTGTAGCAATGTGTTAAATATAATAAATATATACATTTGTGTCACCATCTGTTATATAAAAATGAAAATTGAGAAAGGATATATAGCAGGTATTCACAAAAATGTTTGTATTTGCCAAGATATGGTATAAAAATAAAATTGTATATAGAAATATAAGAAAAAATGTTGTTTTTTTTGGAAGAATATATAGGACGACAATTTTAATATTGCTATGTAATTTAATAAGAATATGTTTATTTTTAACGCTTGTGATCCCATAACATTTTATACTTTATTTTTTATAATTAAAATTCTTTTAATTTTTTTTTTGTTTAGTTCTATTATCTTCTTATTTTTTTAGTATATTATTTTGAAATGACTTAAAAACCATACTAATGAGAATTAGTAGCAACCTATTTGTTTAGCAAATTTAATTGATATGATTCGATGTAACACGTGAATACACATTTTGTGTGTTTATCTACGTTGAAACCTTTTATGTTATGTTATAATCGTTTATAATGTTATAAAGGTAATTTATCAGGTGTTTTCTGTAAAATGAAAATGTCGTTTTCTTGAAATACCAGTAAAGAAGACGACACTGCATTGACACATGATAGGATAACTTATTAAATTAGTACTGATATATATTTATAAACAAACCCAATTTGGTAATTATGCAGATATATGGCAAGAAGGTATGATGGAGTACTATAAAATGTTGTAAATAAATACCTTTACGAATCATCTTCTTTTGTGAACATGCTCAACTTAAATAATAACGAGTTCATGCTTAAAATTATTGTTCAAAAAATTTATAAAGAGGAATAAAATGCATGCTGCATGAGTATATATATATTGATAAATTATAAATGAAAGTTAACCAGATAAAAATATGATAAAGAAAAAAAAATCATGCATGCATAATGAATGATAGATAGCATTATATTGATGCGTAAATATATATAAAGTTATGAAATAGTTCAGTGTGGTACGGATATTTATTAAAACAAACAATTATATGCTACAAAAAGTGATCTCTTTGTAATAAATTTTTTACTTTGGTAAATCATGAATTTTTAAGATAGCACGTCATATCTTTGAGAAACAGCTTTCTCTTTGTTTAGGAAAACCGTCAATATTTACAACGAATAATATGTACATAAAAATATAAATAAGTGTATGAATGTCTTATGGAGTTATAAGTTTTCATAATTTTGATTTCTTTATGTATAATAATAAATGCATTTTTAATTTAGGAATATGTCAAAATAGTGTAACGTTAACATAAAAATTGTGAGTTACCATTGTAGATGGTTATATAAAAGAAATATAAGTAATTAAACAGTTAATGCACATTTATATCTGTAGCTTAGTTTTATTATATAAGGAAATGCATAAGAAACGCAGCCATGTCAATTTTTTAAGATCGTATTAGAAATATTTAAATGGTGCCACTAATTGGTTTTATTTGGTTTTTTTTTATAAATATTTTAAAAAATAATAAAATACTTATAATTAGAATAATATAACACATACGATAAATTTTTGTAATTACATACGAACCTGTTGTATAAAATAAGGAATAAAATATATAGAAAAAATCTGTACATCTTTTTAATGGGTGCACTTTTTTTTACAGTGTTTTTTATCACATTTTTATGTGGATTAATACGTGTCCTTTTAGTATAATTTTCATGATAAGCAATTATGAGATAATGAAATGTAAATAAATTATTAACTTTTAAAAGTTAATTTTAAAAATGATTATATAATTGTTATAATTTCCTTTAAAAGAAATTATATCAGCATATATTATTTTATGTACATATTTATATATTTCATTTTCAGTTGCATAAATATGATTGGATAAAATGGAGTTGTATAACATTATACCTTCTTAGTCATGTTAAAAATTTTTATTTTATGTAATTTCAGTTATTTTTACATGTACTTTTATAGTTTTGCGTACACGAAAAATATATTTAATATCAGTGATTTTTAAAAATTCAGAATTCGCAATTCAGTGTATTATTAACGGTACAGCAAAATAATAAAATAACTAAAACATAATGAAACATCAAAAAGAAATGGTTAGTCATAAAAATATTTAGTTATCAATTTGTTTTAAGATTCATCTATTAATATGTAATAAATCTAACGTGGTAGCAAGTGCTTGTCTTAAGTAATATAGCTTAATGGTCAATAAAAATAATTAAAAAAGATG
>NW_001849961.1:0-13077 GCF_000002415.2 Plasmodium vivax
TTTATTTTTTTATAATTTCTTGAACTTATGATGCTACTTGATTTTACAAAGATTTAGTTTAAATGATTTTCTTATATAGCATGAATTGATATTTTATCATACATGCTATTTCTGAAAAAAATTATTCACTTTTTTTTCTATTTGCACAGAACTACAATAATTTTCATAATAATGATAATTTTTATTAACTCATCACCCCTTATCGTATTCGTTTTAGTAATCTGTTACAGAACCGTATCCAACTTGATATTCATCATTTGGTATACCAGTTTGTAAATATTCGAAATTATTCATTAGGTTTGCATCATATACGTTGTTATCTAAAGGAAATAAATTACTTCCATTTAATGCTCCTCTTCGTGAATTTAACCGATTTCTAAAGGGTCCATACTATTGTTATAAAAAGGATGGTATAATTTAATAATGTACTGAAATTATTATATTAATATTGTATTAACATGAAATATAAAATTGTGCATAATATTTCGCTTATGTAATGATACTTTACCTTATATAATATGGTACCAAATAGGGAAATTCCTGCAAGCGAAGCAGCAGCATAGGTGGTATCTAGCTTAGGTGGATCCTCGTTAAACTGAAGACCAATTTTCAGATCTTCCAGGTTAGGATCATCTGGTCCAGGAACGCCCAAACCATCATGATGGCCGGTATCTTGCGAATTTTCTGTTTCATATGCTTCTTCATCCGTTGGTTCTTTTATTTTTACTTCTACCCGTGTATCTGCACTATCAGATGAGGGGGCTACAGTAGCATTTGTTTGTTGTTTTGCTTTATTACAGTTAATATTACTTATATTTTTGTGTATAAAATCAATGGAACATTGGTTATTAAGCTTAAAAATACTTTTATTGTAAAATGCACGAAAGAATTTCATGAGAGTTTCATTTCTATATTTTAGGCGAGATATAATTTTTTTACATTTATATTTCTTTAGAGAATTTTTTTCCTTCATAAAATATTCAATATCTTCACATAAGTCAAGCATTAATTTCTTAAAAAATAAATTTTTATCTTTATAACTGTAAAGATCTCTACTGCAGCTTAATGAAGGATATTTTTTTAAAGCATCTATGCAACCTTTATCAACTTTATGAATCCAACGAAAACCTTCAGACATGTTTAGATTATTGATTCCTTGCACTATATAATCTAGTATGGAATTTAAATTTGTACAATATTTGCCATGATCAATATTATTCAGTTGATTATATTCTTTTAAATGCTCTGTCAATTTATTTTCATATCCATTTATCCATGATATAATACCACTTACATTTCTTTTTTCAATATAATCTAAGATGATTCCAAAATTTACACCGCGAATTATATTAAAATTACGTTTGTCTGAAGGAAGTACATTTGAAACCCTGTCGCTATTATAAATCTAAATAATACAATGAGGAATATTAATTTACACATTTTATATTTTATTTATTATTAAACATGAAACAAATTATAATATTAAAATAAAACATTATAGAAGACAATATAACCAATAAAAAAAATACATTACTAATTTAAAAGGTATGCTCATGATTTTAATATTTTTATTAGATATAATATGAAAAATCTTAATTCTATATAATAATTGAAAAAAAAATAAAAGGAATAAATTATATAATAGTATATATGCTATTGTTAATTATAATTTATAACTTCAAATACAATGTTTAAAAAAAATATATTTTTGTATTCATTTTTATAATATACAGGCGTAGCATGGTATTTTATATAAAATTAATATAATTGATATATGCATAAATTATACAACGTTTTGTGGCATGAGTAACAAACGGAAAAATTGTTATGTAATATGTAATAGGACAACTTTTCTATATAGATAAATATATAAAATAACTACACAATATGAAATACATTGTGTATAATATCATATGATGTGTATTTTTATTATAATGTTACTTGCTTTTTCGGAAAATATAATTGCGACACGAAATTGCTAATTACAATTATAGGTATATTATATCTTTATTAAGTATTATACTACAGTGTTATATCTTTTTAGAGACATTTACGTGTATTATTATTTTTATAAAGACACAATAACAAGAAGTATTGAATTAATATTTATGTTAGATGAATAAAACTACTTTGATACTTCAGTGAAATATATATAAATTAATTGTTACTACAAGATACTTTGTTAATTTCAGTATACTATTCATATATATTAATAATAAACAGGATGTGTTTTTACATTAACATAAGTCTTTATGTATATATACGATAATAAATTTTTGGAAGAATATTTGATTCACGGATAACAAATTTCTGTAAGAATAATAAATAATATTATTAACTGAATATATAGCAGTATAACAATATAAATAAAAAATACATCATATGGATTATTAAAAATCAATGAGAGGGTAAACTATCATAATGAATGAATTAATAAATCAGAAAAAATATATCAATAATAAAAGTTAAAAATTTTTTTCTTTATATAAATTATATATGAATATGTTATTCCACAAGTATTATGGAAAAAAACTTTTGAACTAATTTTTTAAGGAAAATCCACCCACTCTAAAAAAAAAATTAATCAAATTTTTATTAAACTTGTTTGTATAATTTATACAGAAATTAATAAAATAAAAACGATTTTAATAAAAAAAATAAAATAGCTCGTGAAAATAAATATATACATTACATTTTGCTTTCATATATATATATATAATTATTAATTTAAAATTGTGTCAATTGACAAATTAACATTAATATGTGAATATAAAGATAATTATTTTTTATCTATTAAGATTAAATCATGTTTTAAAATATATGTAAGTTATTTATTAATTAGTTTTATCATCTATTGATTTATAATAATTATGTGTTACGAATATATATGACTGTGCCGCTGTAAAATAACTTTTTTTATATAAAATAATCGAATTAATGCGCGCTAATGATTTGAGCAATTATTTTTAACATCGTATATAAATATTTAACATGTTAAAAAAAATTATGTGAGATATCTATTATCTATTTAAACTCTTTTTTCTTATGTTATTTAATGTAATTAGCGTAAATATATTTTTTTTTTATTTATGAAAAATACGCAGTTCTTTTTACTTAATAATATATTACTGTAAATTTTATTCTTCATTAATTATACCATGAGTACTTTGTAAATGTGTTATAATATTTTTTAGTATTCTTTAATTTACATTTATATAATAATTCTTTTTATATTAGCTCATTTATTATGAGATCTTTGAAATAAATAAAGGGTATTTTAGGATCTAAGACACAATGTATGTCACTTATTGCAGATAATTCTAAATTTATTATTTTATAAATTATTAATACTAAAGAATTTTATAAATGAACCATGAAAAAAGTTTTGTATGAATTTTTCATTTTATAATTTATGCACTAAATTGTTTGTGGGTTCATGTTTATACTACTCTGTGCTATAGTTTTTATCTAGTTTAGATTTATTACATTTTAAGACTAATAAGAGTGTCATTGTTAAATTTCAAGTAAGATATATTTTAAGGGTTCCATTTTCTGTATAATATATGATTAAATAGTGATCTATTCATTTAAACTTTGTTTTGTATTATACAGTGTTAATATATCCTTAACAAAAGCACTTCTTTATATATTATCTTATTTGTGGTACATTAAAAAATTAAAGAATATATTATAACAATTTGGTTGTGAAGTTTGTATACCCATACATGATATATGATGTATAGATATCTAACGGATGTAGCGCATTTATGGCATAGTACTTGTTGTTATTAGCCCATTACATATCATGTAACATATAATATTGTTAATATCCATTACTAATAATAGTATTACTTATATATTTTTGAATATCAATGTACATAAATGGATTATTATGTTTATATGTCTACAACACGTATAGGGTGTTACGTATTTCTAACTAAAATTTGAAGAGGTGCAATATAACATTTCTGTATTTTTCCATGTACTCATAAGTATTGCTAATTATATTCATTCATATTTAATCTATGCAAAATGAAAAATATATATATATATATATATATATGATAACCCTCCAAATTCGAAAAAATATTTATGGTGAAACTATAATATAAATATGGTGATGCTCAGTATAATATATTCGTTATAATCACCATATATTAAGCTCTTTAATCAATAATATTGTTTTACAAATTCTGAATTCATTTGTATTATGTGAATTGTCAAAGTAATTTGTCTTCTATTTATTTTCATTTATTAAAAGACATTCCAGTTCATCAATATATAAATGATATTGCTTTGTTATGTATATATATGTGTGGATTACTGCATTTTATAAAACTCTGGTTACTTTTAAAATTACTATATCTGTGGAATTAGTTGAACATATATCATTTCTCAATATAAATTTGTATCATTTTCATTAAAATTATTTATAATGTTAAATTTATATTAATATGAAAACAAATGAAGAAATTGTGATATCTCATAAGCATACTAACCTAAATATAGTTATTCAATCGACAGTACTTGATGTTGTAAGATATGGTAGAATAAACTATATATATGATATTAAAATGAATTTTATTTATAAAAATAATAACCTATATATCGTAGTAATGAACAAAAATATGTAAAAAGAGTGTTCTAAAATATTTTAAAATATGCAGTTATATTAAGGAAAAGGCAAAATATGTAAAAGTAATGCATGATTTTTACGAAGTAATAATATATTAATATAGCTAATTTTGAACTATAGAATCATATACTTATAATTTTTTATTTTCCATATTAAATAAAATTATAGTTAGATCATTAATAACAATGACTCTATCATTTGGTATGTAACTATTATGCATATTCACATGCCTGTATAATTTATTAATGTTAGACATGTATTAAATAATGTATATAAAACTTATATGTGAAGTTATTACTAGTCTCACATTTGGGATAAGTAATTTATTAAAAATATGAGTAATAAATAAGGAGGTATTCAATCTATGATGCTGTAATTTTTATGAATATTATTAAATATAGGGTTAAAAGGAATTATCAATATAATTTTCTGATAATAATATTAAAAAATGATATATTGTAGTTATTGCTACTAATTGTTATATATCATAAGAATTAGCATATATTAGTCATTTAGCTGTTATGTTATAGTTTATGTGTAGTATAATAATTATGTAATGTGTAAAAATGATTCAAGGCAAAAATGTATATATATATTAAATAATATAACGTAATAAAATTTAGCTCTTTTTTATATAAAATAAAGTTTGATATATGAAATATTATAGAAAATAATTTATGTTGAATTTCCATATTGTATAATAAACTTAATAATTATTTCCTGCCAAGTAATAAAAGAACACTATTATACAATATGTAGGAATATATATTTTTTAAACTGGGTTATATGTGTAAGTTCTTTATTACATCATATTACGATTATTTTTTGTACAATTGTTAATTTTTAATCATAATTTTTATGGTAAACATTATGAGAAATATTGATAATTATTTTTTTTATTCTACATTATGATAAGAAATTTTAAATAATTATATATTTCAAGCATAAATATATTTGTCTATACATTTTTACATAGAAAATGTGTATCATTATATTATAAATGTAATATGTTTTTTTCATATAACTTTTCTCATTATCGGAATGTATGGACTGCGTAAAAATATGTTGATGCATGCTTATAATAGTTTATGCTTTGGCCTAATTAATTTATATTATTGCATAACTTTTGTAATAATACATCTATATAAATGATATATTTTGGATACATTATGTAATGAATAATGTAAAATTGAGTTATACTTTTTATACCGTGCGTACTTCATAGATAAATTTGATTTATTAAATAGAGTTATATTTTTTATATTGTTTCTTACGTTGATGATATTTTAAATAAATTTATAATTTATGAAGAAATAACGCAGCATGAACTATTCCCCCTGAAAAGGCATATCCATTTGACTATATCCAACATACCCACCACCATATTCCTGAAAATGTCCGAAATCTCCTGGTGGAAATCCTCCAAAAGTTCTAGGAATTTGACGGAATCGTCCTCTTCTTCCTCCAAAGAAGGATCCAAATGGAGTATACTAAAATTTAGAAGAAAATTTAGAGAGTTTAGAACATAATTATATGATGACGATAATTTTTTTTTAGAGTAATATAGACTTATGTTTATAATTTTAAAACTTTGAATACCTTAAAAAGTATAAATAAAACACCCATCCCACCAGATACACCAAGTACAGGTGCTGGATCAACTTCTTTTATAAATCCAGAAATAGTATCTGTTATTGTCGCTGTGATCCCTGATGTAGTGCTTGTGTCCATAGTTTCATCTTTAAATCCACCATATCCCCTTTTTGTTTGTTCCAGTTGTTCTTTTTGTGTTCTTAATCGTTCTGAATAAAATGATGATGGTCTTGCATATTCCTGCATTACTCTATATCCTTCGCCTCGTGGAGATTCTGTTCCAAATGATTGTTCTGTTTCAATTTCATGTGTTAATGCTGCTGATAATACGTTTTCTCTGTTGCTTAATAGTTCGTTAGTATCAAGTTTTCCCCTTTGTGGTAAGTTTTGTTTTTCTAATTCTTCTTTTTCTTTTTGTCTTTGTAATTGTTCTTGTTCTTGTTGTTGTTTCTGTATTTGTCTTTTTATTTCTTCTTCTGCGTGTCTCCTCTTTGCTTCGATTTCCTCCTGACGTTTTAAATATTTTTTTGGTTCTTTGAATTCATATTTCCTATATTTACATATACTATAATGTGGTAAATTTGATTCTACAGTTAATTTCTTAAGATCTAATAATTTTTCAATTAACTTATCATCCTTACCGTCTTCACTATCATAGTTTTCTAAGGCCTTATTATAAATTGCAATTATATTACCGAAAGCATCACAGCGGCCATTCTTGTCTAAATAGGTAGATGTAAGTTTATTATACCATTCATACAACTGATATAAGGCATTCATTTTTTTAAATTCATGTTCATCTAGATGTTTTAGCTTATTGATACATATATGAGAACGTGTACTTGTATTGTAGTCATAAACAAAATCCCTAAAATTATTAAATGTCTGTTCATCACAATAGCCATAATTTTCGTTACGAATTCCATCATATAACAAGTAGTTTATATAGTTACAAGTAGCATCCCCATTATATGTACCAGCTGCAGCAAAAACTGCATGGTTGCTTAAATATTTTTGTAATTTAGTAAAAACTTTAGGTAACCTAATAAGGTTCTTTCGTTCATTATGGGGATAACTTTTTTCAAAGTCCGAAACGTCACTAATAATGTTAAAACTCGTTTCATTTATTCTTTCGACAAATTGTCGTTTCATTTCTTTGTAACATCCATAACTATGATACTAAAGGAGAAAAATAATTAATTAATGTTTATAAAATGATTAAAATAAAATTCGTTGATATAAATATAATTGTTAAGTAAAGCATATAAAACATCTAAATATGCAGTTATTATATATATGGCCAATAATAAATGAAGTTTACTCCTGTAAAAGCTTTTGAACATGGCATTGTGTCAGAAGTAAAACATTCAAAAGAGATATAAATATACGTAATATGCTAATTTATTATTCAATCAAATATTAGAGTGATATAAATACCATATATAAGATAAACTTTTAATAAATCATTTAAATATAATAAAAGATTTTATATGTGCAATTTATTTTAGTTAATACGCTTATGAAATTTATATATTACAATTAGTAATGAATTAAAAAAATAAAAGAATATAATTAACACTTTTAATTTAGCATTAAATAAATATTGATACTATAAATTTACATTTATATAAATATAGCATATAATCCAGTATTTACATAACACTGTGAAATGAATAATTTATAAGAAAAATTGTTACGTTAAGCAATTCTGAATGTAATGAGTGTTTATCTTGATAACCTTTTAAAATATTCACTAATGTTAAATATTTATTAATATATGTTAATATAATACTATAAATATTATTCTTTATATCTCGTAATTTTAGTTATGTTAATTTATATTATGAAATAATACTAGCACACTATATTAGTTCATTCTAATGTAAATTGAGAGGTTAAATGATTTATTGTGAATTACAATATTTTTACATCAAGAAAAGAGGTGTTTAAGTATTCATAAAATATATAACAAGTATATAATATACGTTAATATTAAATAATATGAAAGTTATTTGAAATATATCTACTTTATTTATATTAATTTTAATATAATTATTTTATAAAATGAAAGGCGTATCATATAATCTATGTGTGTTTATATGTTTTTCTCCGTTCTAACGCTTCATAAAAATTTCCTTTTAATTTGATTAATATAATAGCATATAAAAAAATAATAATAGCATAAAATATATGTCATTAATTTGTGAACATAATGAATTCTTTTATAATATTCATGTGGTATTATTAAAGAGTAATATATATTTCTTTACTTTAGATATTTATTTATTTTCATTTTTAAGTATTATAACAATTAATATAATATATATACTGAATATTATCAATCAGAGGTGTAGAAGGTGGTTAAAAATAATGCTTTCTATATATATATATTTATTTGAATAGGTAATAAAATATAATTATGGAAAAACGTTATTTCTATTTATTTTTGTATTATAATACTATTACTATCTTAATTTACATTTCATATTTTAACTTAATTTATCATTTATAATTTAAAGTGTATTCTCTCTATATATAATTGATGAGTAAGTTTCACGATAATTAGCAGTAGATTATGTAATGGCTATTTTATTTGTATTATAATAATTTTTTGGAATGATTAATATGTTCGCAATTAAGTTATTAAAAATAAATAAATTCTGAGATAAATCATTGATAGTTTCGAAATTATGTAAATTTTATATTAAATTAAGTTATAATTTTTTCATTAAAATTTTTGTATCACCATATATGATTAATTTATTTTTTATAGCAAAAGATATATTCAATTATCCATTCACTCCATATTTGATCAATTTTGTGTTGATCTTAAACATAATATATGAGGGATTATTTTTTTTATTATAATTTGAATATTGTGAATTCATTAAAATTATATAATTTACAAAGAATATAAATTAATATATTATTTTTAAAAGTAAATGATATATATCGGGTAGAAAAATAAATAACAGAAAATTTTATCATTGCATGTCAAATAGTTAAAAGATTAAATACAATTCACTTACGCAAATATTATGTAAAATATCATTTCATTTCAAAAATAATAACAAAAAAGTGTATTAAACAAATATATACAAATATAATCATATTAACAAATAAAACACATATATATATAAAATTGAGCAAAATTTACATGGATAATATAAATACTTACCTTCATCAGAATTCAACCAAATGAAGGGTATTGTAAAGCGTTAAATTATATATTGTTTTTAAAGATTCTCATATAGTTTGAAATAAAAATTTATGAAAAACTTTGTTATTGATTATTTTAGAATGATGATTTATCAAAATGTTAATTAGTGAAGGGAAATTTTTCGGTAGTTATTTCATATCTGAAAATTGGCTTTATATTTCTTATGAGTTAGACACTAACTTTATATAGCCGGATGCCCATTATTTAATTTGTTATGTATATTTTCATATTTATTAAAATTGCGTAATCCTTTGCACTAATAAATGTCATCTTGTATATAAAAAATTTCCATGTATGTGTTATAACCCTATTTTTATTCTTAGAAACACAATATAAATTTAGGTGTTCATATTTATTTATTATATAATAGTTTTTTAATAGATAAAAAATATATATACTTATTATTAAATGTTTTTTCTTAACATGATACAGTTTAATCTTAATGTATAATCGACATAGTACTTATTATGTTTACATATCAGTTCTTTGTAAAATATTGATTTTATGCTTCTATAATTTTGAAATTTTTTTAAAGATCACTTAAGCATAAATTTCTAAATTGTAAATGTACTTTTTTAGTGTTTCCTTATAATGATTCAACATAAGGTAATTAGTTGGTTAACAAAGGTTACAAAGGTATTATATAAATATATGATTTAAATGTAACACTTAAATTCATCATTAAATTATAATAAAATTTTTTATTCCATCATTTTCATAATGTATTTCTATTTAATGTTATATTTTTTTTACAAATGCGACAGCCACCTAACATATGTTACTTCCAAAAAAAGACAAATATTTACCTTACTATAACTTATTTTACTTTAGTTTCAATTTAAAAAACCAATGATGCTGTTTATATAAACACAGAAAAGGTTAATTATGTTTTAATTTTTGATCGATGTAAAAAAAATATCGAATAAGACATATAATAGTATACAATCAATTGAATTACAATATGTATATATGTATTAAATAAAAAAATTTACAAAAAAATATACTGTTTTATATGGCTTCATTTTAATTACAATAACGAAACCCGTATTTTCCATATTTTTTTTTAAAAGTGTACTTTTATGTAATATGACGCAAATATTTCTACGCAAAATTAACAAAAAATATAATTAAAAATATACGACCAAAAAAATATTAATTTTCATTGCATAATTAATTATATATACGAATGATCAATTATTTAATATACATTTTGATCAAATGATGAATATTCAAAAGCGCCATACGAAAATGGGATACTTCTTTCGTCATCCATAATTGAAGGTTCTTGTATTACACTATTCAATTCTTCATTGATACCTACTCCTTTCTTCCTATTCTTTTTAGTAAGAACCCTCCACAAAGGAGTGTACTATAAAGGAAAAATTGGTAAATTTATAATTTAATTAATATATATAATTAAAAAAAAAATGAAGAGTTTTTTTAATGCAATAACTTATAGTTTACTTTAAAAAGGAGGGCCAAGAGCAGAACAATTCCCATGGGTGCTGAAGCCTGTATGATGTGATCTTTATTTGATATTGCTTCGAAAAATTTACTAAAAATGTCTAATTGATTATCATTATCAGTAACTAATCCACTACCATTTTCTGCATTACAAGGTGTTCCAATACATAAATGTTCACTACCAAGTTCTTGACCATTTTTAATTTCTCTACCATTCGCTGCACCACCAACACCTTCATCATAAGTTTTACCATTAAGACTTGTATCACCAGAAGATACACCTTCGGATGATGCACTAACAAAGTTTTCTTTCTCGGTATCTAAAAGACCACCAGCTTTGGGGACATGTGCTACGTCATTAGTGCCTGGTCTAATATTATCTTTGTCGTCAAGTTTTACAGAAACAGAATCTCTTCCAAGCGGAGATACTCTATCAGAATGTTCTGTAGAATCGATTTGAAGCTTATGATCCTGTTTATCAACATCTCCAACTTGATGTGTTTGTATATTACGGTGATTAGCATCTATAGTTTGATCCTCAGATAAATTATTTTGAGGAAGACCATTACTTGGATTATTGACTTGTAATGTACCCTCTGCATCAGATTCCCTAACAGCACTGCTTTGTGATGGAGAATCTTCTTCTTGGGGATTTAGTTCTCTAGGTAGTATACCCCCTATGTCAGGCAAAGCTTGTGTATAGGTACTTCCTTTTACAAATGTACTAGACTCTTTATTAGTTACAGATTCTGGTTCATCATCTTTGCTTTTAATAGAATTTGGGAGAGTCTTCACACCTGATTGATCAGGTAGAACTTCGCTCTGTTTATTGGATTCTTCTCTACGAGCATGTTCTGAACTTGTATTTTGTGCTATTGGCCTTTGTAAACTAACTGCTTTTGAGGATTGGCCGTCCAATTTTGATCGTAATTTGGCTTTTCCTGCTGTTTCTTTTGTTTTTACTTTTTCTGTCTTACAATTTGTACCTCCTTTACAGGGTTCAACTCTACCTGTTCTTTTTAATGGCGGATTTGTATTAACATTAGATTCTACATTAATATGACACTTACATTTATTGTTACATATACTTCTAAATTTTTTTACTTTTTCATCTTCACTAAAATCACTGTTTATATATCCTTTAACAATACAATGATTTATGGAAGCATTTTTTTCATTTATGTATTTATGCAATTGAAACCATTCATTCTAGATATTTGTATGCGTAGCTTTATAAAAACCATCAATTCTTTGATAAATGTCATCTTTTAATGTGCTATAACTATTCATGCATTGACCATTATCGTATTTTTGGTAAGGATTAGCGTATCTACTAGGTCCTCTAAACAACCAAGCCATTATTTTATATTATATAGTCTTTCGGAATTCTTCATTTAAATAAATAATTTTGGAAAATAATTTGTGTGTATATGTAGACACCTTTGCAACGTGAGTTTACTTCTTTTTATATTATGCCTCACGATTATTACTATTTGGGATATACACATAATTACGGTAATAAATATTATAAATAAATGTACTTTAGCATATCAGAATTATAATTTTAAAACACATATATGGATTAGTTTAGATAATAAATGTTGCACATAAATAGTTGTTTATAAAAGTAACTATAAACTGATTCATTTAGGTAATAAATGTTTACAGTGCTTCGACACATTTTTACGTGCTAAATGTGTATATCATTAGTGGCGACATATAAACATGTGAAGTTTGGGAAATCACTGATCGTAAAGTATACATATATCTGTAAATTTAATATATACTGTACAAAAACGAAGCAAATCATGAATTCTGAAACGTTTGATTTATGTAGTACTAATAAATATAAAGTAAATTGTTCTGGAAATTATTTATACATATGTATATTTATTCTATTCCTTTATTACTGTAACGCACATGTGTTTACTATTGTCTATATTTGCATCTTTATATCTCTTTTATTTTTAAATTTTCATGTTATAATTGTTTGGTTTAAATTATTGCATTTATCATTTCTTTCCAAATAAAACTTTGATGGCTTATGCTTTTTTGTCACTGTTGTTAATGTGCTGATTCAATATTGAGCTTCTAACAGCTACCAACATATATAACTACTAAAAAATTTATGAATTATAGGTAGGCTCACATAGTAATAGCTAAA
>NW_001849960.1:0-10529 GCF_000002415.2 Plasmodium vivax
TGAGTTGACTTAAAATAACAAAAAAAAATTAACAAATATTCGTACATAAAATTAAAATTAAAAAAAAAATATATGTGAATATACAGGCACATATATTTTAAATTTTACAGGAAGCTGCGCTTGCCATTTTCCCTTAAGTGTATAAAAAAAAAAAGGATTTGAAAAATCGCGTTGCACTTTGGGCAACTGCGCGAATTAAAAGTGCCCTCACTTTGTGTTCTCTTTTAAAAAATTATTCGCAAATCGCATTTAATTTGTGCGCCATTTTGACTATCTTATTTTCAATTGGGAATTTCCAGTAAACAGAACTCCGCGTCAGTTGTGCTATGTATGCAAATGTGCTTGCTTTCTTATCATTTCAAATTTATTTTTTCATTTCCATAACCCACAATTGTTCTTACACCATAAAATATGAAACTGGTCATTCCGTGAGGGCTGCAAAAATTAATGGTGAGAAATAAATTGACATAGTATCTCCATTTGTGGGCATTGCTGGTTCTTGTACTGCTGACATGTTACACTCTTCATGGATTTTATTTTTTATGGCACTTGGCAGTACATATAAAATAAATTTTAACATCTCCAGCAAATCATATAATACGTTTGCGTGTGCTTATTTTTTTTGCGATACTATATATTTCTCATTGTAACGAATTGATCTGATTTTCCGCTTAACAATGTGGAATATATTTCGCTTATCCGTTCATCGAATTTTTTGTGCATACCAGCTGTGTTTATATTTTATCATTATTATACAACTTATGCCTTCAATAATTCACACGTTAAGGGTGTAAATGATGTTATGGGGGTATTTTCCCCCCCAAAGTTATAATCATGAGGTGAATATCCTCTTTTTAATATAGCACATATTTATGGATTCAACTGGAATGCCTATATAAAAATTTTACCTAGCCATATAAGTTTTTTATGTATTTTATTCACGTTCCAATGAACGATTATTCTCCACTTATATTTTTATGCTACATTTGTTAGTGTCATTTTAACTTGCCTTAATCTTCTAAAGTATACATTTGTTGCAGTTTTTTTATTTTATAGCTGGTCTCACTACCAGGATTTATATATTCATAGAACTTGATCGTGTTATTGATGCAGGCTCAAACTGCATTATTTGCATTTGTTTTTTTTTCTCACTTGTGTATTTCCGCTAATATTTCGAATATTACAATACAACCAAAACGCATGACACATTTTACCTGTTTTTTAAGTAATATAGGGAATTTAACTGATATATCTGCTGCAAAATGATCCTTAATAAGTAATGATTAAGAATGTTATATTTATTCGTTTACACACGCTTATATTGTTTATCTTCATTTTATTAATGGTAAATTTAATCCTGTTTAATTTATTTTAATCTGTATTTCTTAACAATTGAACGGTTTTAAGTCACTATGATATATTTCTCCCTTAATAATGGCTCAAATGAGAATTTTATTTGTGGAGGTTGTGTTCTTTTTACATTTATTGTGTTACAATATAAAAAAAGTTACACTACCATGATGGTTATTAATGACACAATTTTCTTTTAAATGTATTTTTTGTCTACCTCTTCTTCAAAAAAATGAGATTTAAAATGTTATAAAATTGTTACATGAATATCAATATTTTTGCAATGTATTATTTTAATTTTATTTAACTTTTTAATGTTAATTATATAAGAAGTGCATGTGCTACAAAACAGGGTCATCTTATTAGAGTATTCATTTTTAAAATGTATTATTAATCTATAAAAAAATAAATATTTGATGAAATAATAAAAATTTACACTTATTTTTACAACTTATTAGACGATGGGTAGAGAATTATCTTAATATTTATGTATATTTATCGCTTATTCTTAGGGGCAACAATGTGTGCGCTTTTATATACAGAATTATTACATGCCATTCTTCGCTAATTAAACTATAATTTGTTTTTCATAACGCATACTTTAGAAGAATAAGAACACATGTAGATCAGTTAACCCATGGTTATATTATTTATAAATATATTTAAGCAGGGTATTATGATTGGCTATTCTTCCTATATTAACTTGTAAGAAGTAATTACCTTAAGTGTTACAGTAGTAACCATTAAATTATTAATTTTAATTACAAAAACATTTACATAGTGTTTATAATTTATGGGTTATTAAATAATTGACAAAAAAAAAGACTAAAAGGGGAAGAATAATAACATTCTAGGATTATTTAAATTTAATAATATACATACACAAAATATATATAATAAATTAAAAATAGCTACTAGAATATGCAATTATTTGCCTCTGTATATGTGCCTAAAGGTGATATATTAATAAGTTTACATAAATCTATAGTTTTTTCATTATTTTTCATTTATATTGAAAATATTAGATAAGTACATTTATTCCTAGTTTGCTTATCAATTTTTAAAAAATACTTTAGTGTAAAGTCATAATAATTATTTTCATGTACACTATTTTATAATATCTTTGGCTTTTTGTGTTATTAGCAACTAGTTCCTTATGTTAATAAAATTCTGTTTTTTCTAGTATTATGTCTTATTAAATCTTATCACAGATATGATCATATTTTACGATAGGATTGCATGTTGCTGTTCTAAATCATTTTATATTACATTTGAGGATAATAGTAAAGTGCTCACGAACTTTGATAAGCTATTTTTATTCTTTTCTTCTGAGAAATTTGAGGCATATGCTCTTGTTGGTAGTTCAATGATTTGCGAGGTTCTCTATGATTACCATGCTCCATTTTTTTTTTCCCTCCCATTGCATTGCGTAACCATGATCCAAGTGGTGTAAACTAACATAAAAATGAATAATATAAAAATATTTATAGGTATATTGAATTTTTAATTGTTCCTTTTTTAGGAAAATGTTTTAAAAATGGTATTCCATAATATATAAAACGAATTTTTATTATACCTTATAATACATGAAAAGCATGGTTATTGCACCCAAAGATGCAAGACTTACGGTACCCATTCGAACAGGAAGTTGTTGTAATATGTCATTTAGGAACGATGTATCATCAGGTATAACAATATCCTCCCAATTTTCTATATCTTCTTTTAATGTTAGATTTGCAGATTGGGAATTTGATAAATTTATTATTTTGTTATATCGTTTTGACTTTCTGCAGTACTCTGACATTTCTTTTACAGATTGCCCTTTTGGGCATGCCGTTTCTGCTTCTTCAAGGTAGTAGGCACGAACTTTCTCAGTTACCTCTGGAAATAGTGCACTATAATATCCAGATTTAGATTTGGACAAATGTACTATATCACTTTCTTTTACATCCTTTGCTGTTATACTTGCTTTGGGATTAGATATTAAAACTACGTTCATTGGCTTCCCATGGACTGTTATATTTTTACTTATTGGGGTTGATATATTTATTGGCGGATTATATGAACTGTATCTGGATAAAAATTTGTTATTTATGTGTGGACGTTGTGATTGTTGCTGACATATTAAGCCCTTTTTATTAAAATGAGAACCAGGGATATAAGAGCATGTCATATATTTTATATACATAGAATTACGTAATTTATCTACTTCAGACTCTGCTTTAACAGGTTTTATAACTCCAGCTGTTTCTTTTATTCCACTGCATTTTTTCGAATTTCCTGACTCTAACGCCCCTACGAGTTTTCTAGGATCATAAGCTTCGTCACATTGCAAAAAATAATAGGGGCACATATTCGCACCCCAGGAACAACATCCTTCTTCATCTTTGTGTTTATTATATATGGAACTAATATATTTAAGATATTTAAAATATTCATCATTTTTACGCTGGTCACAATTAATTTTGTTCTTAATAGTTTCATAATCTTTAAAATATTCATACAGATGTTTCATTTCTCTACATTCAGAAAATTTACAATTATAATTGAAAAAACAAGGATTATGTGTACTATATGCCTTATAATTAATGATCTCCTGTGGTAATTTTTTTTTTTGTTCATCTTCAGATCCTTGGGACCCTGTATTAGCCGCAGATGCTTGAGTGCCTGAACTATCTCCAGATGCTTGATTCCGTAGATTATCTGCAGACACTTGAGTTTCTTTATTGTTTACTGTTGATTCATGTCCATTAATTACTTTAGGTGCTTCAGCTACCTTACTTTCTTTAACTTCTTGACCTCCTTTATTTGCTTCATTTCCCGGAGGTGTCTGGTTTTCTCGGGATGTTTGTACTACACCAGTTGTATCCGAATTTTGAGAATCTCCTTCTTTGGGTTGTGTCCTTGCGGGAGATGGTGGAACTATGATTTTATAATTTTTATTCAAATCTTTTTCAATTAAGTCCTTATTAATTTCAATATCTGCATTAAGAAATTTAGCAACATCAGGTACGTCAAAAATATTTTCCTCCTTATGATCATATATTTTACTTAGTTCATCATATATCCAAAAATTTAAATACAAACATTGATCTGTATGGCTTTTATTTTTCATATTATCAAGTTTTGGTAAATCTGTTAAATTCCTTAATAGTTTTTTACAAAGTTTTTTAATATTATCCTTATTCTTAGATTCTGATAATTTATCACAATGAACACTCTTGTATTCATTGTCTTTAACATCTTTTCTCAATTCTTCATATATTTGGAAAGAGGGGAGCCCTTTTAGAACTTTTTCCTGTAAAATAAAAATATAAAATGTGCTATAAATCTTTTTTATTTCAATGAATTTTCTATTGCTCAGAAGAAAAATAGGATAATAAAATAGTGCAAATGAAAAAAAAGATATATTATTTAATAAGAAACGTACATATTCACTTTTTATATTGTTAAAGTTATTATCATAACGATTTGATGTAGCAAGTCCTCTAAAATTATTTTCTTCTAACGTGTCTGTTGTTTTAACGTTTTTGATTGATTCTATAAGTGAATTATCAATATTACACTTTGATTTTAAAGATGATAACGCATTTTCCTTTTCAAATATAGTTCTAAAAAGCTTAAATTCATTTTCATATCTGTGTAATAAATCCCATTGTTTATCCTCCTCATATAATTTATGGTATAGTTCAAAAATATGAGTAATGTATTTACAGTATTTTCCTTTTACATTTTCTTCTATTTTAGACAATTCATTATTTAGATATATATAATATTCTGAAAAATCATATAATATTTTCTTATTATGTAATACTTTTATAGGAGCRCATTTTATAAAATTCTTTCTGCAATCGTTCTCATTAATAATTGATAGTTTTTTCTCCATAAGTTCTTTTAAATTGTCGTTAAGTTCACGAATTTGAAAAAAATTCAGTTTCTTTTCTGCTATTTTGCCATATAACCAATATTTAAGATATTCAGAGCACTTATTTTCGTCATAGTCTGTGGAATTAGAAATACTATCCCATTTATCTAATATATTTTTTAGATGTTTTTCAAGTTCATCTAAATGTTTCTTCTGTTCAGCTAACTGTTTCTCCAGTTCACTTAACTTTTTCTTCTGTTTATCACCACCTAATGTAGTAATCTCATTGTTTGTCGCTTTTTGATCATTTAGCAATTGGTAAAATTTAAATAATTTTGAATTCTTCAAAACTGACTCCTAAGAATAAAAATATAATTAAAAATGTGTAGTTGTATTTTTACTTTAAAGTGGGAAGCTATTGTTTTCATGAGAAAATTATATATTAAAATAAGATGCTATAAATAGGTATATAATTGTGTCAGGAAATTATACATTTGTTATAAATTTATCAAGGTCAAATGTATTTTCACTTTCACTTTTACTCATTTTAAGTAGATGATATACAAATATTTATAATTCTCCCTAGTCATTACAGAACAAAATGTATAGATATATGCTATAAGGGCATTTGCTAATTACATATTATAAGACAAATAATATTATTGTTAAGGAATATTCTTCATTTATTTTATGATTTAATTATGCTAGAATAGTTTATAATATATTATAAGAAACATTTATCATTAGAAATAAAGTATTATTGAAGAGACAACTCTTTCAATTATGTGCAGAATAATATTGTAATATGTTATAAAGTTTAATAAATACATGTATATGTATGTACTTTATTGTTTATTATGAAAATCATTCACAACATAGGTAATAGCTTTTATAAGACATAATAAATATGTAAATTAATTGCGTTACGATGATGTTTTATTAATCGCTTCTCATCTATAACAAAAATTTTGAAAGTCACACTGGTTACAGAAAAAAATAAATATTTTATTTACTTTCCTTTTATATAAATATTCACTTAGCCCCGCAATTAACAGGAAAATTTATAATTTTTTATTACATTATCTCTAGGTATTTTTAATAGCTTTTCATTAATGCTTTTATAGAGAATGTACATTACACTTGTTATGCAGTGAAAGAAAAAAGTGTACTTAAAGATCTAATATCAATAAAAGAAACATAAAATTTTGATATTTTATAATAGAATCGTTGATATAACAGATTAATTTCTGTTATAATTGGAAAATAAATCATGGTTTCTGCGTTAGAATTTTTTAATAAAAAAGGCACCCTTTGTTTTATCAAGTGTATCTTTAACTTGTATGAAAAATATAAATTTCTTTATTTTCAGTTTTGTAGGTAAATGATATCATCTAGCAACTGAACATATTATAACAAATTTAAAGATATAAACTGAAATAAGACATTGATATATTTTAAATTACATTTAATGGAAAAAACAACTAAAAAAATATATAAATATTTACAAATGGTAACTTATATTGAGATTCTCCAAAATGTGAAGATTTATCATATATTTGTTTGCATTCCGTTCGGATTCATAAAAAATATTTATAAACATATATATATAATTTTAAAAGTGAGAACAAATCATCAAAAAATATTATATATTGATATTTCAATTATATTTCCAATGTTAGAAAAAATTATTGTATACAATTATACAATGACGCTAGGATTCAAACACTGAAAAAAATATGAATCATTGCTTATTTTTATTTTATAAAAAAATACCATTTCAATGAAACAACTTAAAATATGTTATACTATTAGCATAAAAACCTTTTTTTTATTTAGAATTATTTCAATACCTAAAATGGAAGATTAGATATAATTTCAACAAATATTTAATGCAGTACTATGATAAATTAACTGATTCATTTTACCTTGTTCGTAGTTTTCATTTAATGTGCTTTATACAATGTAGGATATAATTTTATTATCAATTTATTTCTTTATTTTTGAGAATAATATTTTAAAAAAAACAGCATTATTATATAGGGAAAAACACGAGGAAAAAAATACACACAAAAATGTATTCATAGATAGAGGATTTTTTATTTTTACCCTTTTGATGAATACACTTGGATACTTGCAAATGTTAATTGAAAATTGATTTTTATTCTCCTAGAAATTTTAATAATGCGGGAATTATAGTTGTATATATTGTTTATTAAATTTGAAAAAACTTCCATTCTTAGAATAAATTATAAAATGAAAAAAAATATTTGCACAGTTCTGTAGCAATAAATTAAAGAAGATAACTTTTATTCTACAATAGGAATATTAATTTTCCTTATTTCAAAGAATTATATTCGTAGATATTCAACATTAAATATCACTACATTCTTGCACCTGTAACGAAATTTTCATTCTAGTTTGAAGAATATGTATTGGTATAGTATGTTTTAAAAAAGATTATTGCAAAAAATAATCTTCATAAAGTGCAATAAAATTTCTTTCTTACATTATTTAATTAGTGATAGCTTTATTAAATTTAATTGGAAATAAACAGAAAATAGAGTCACAAAAAAAATATAATTAAAATTGTAATTTATACGATAATACTACTTTAAGTAGTTATTTAATTTTTCCATAATGTATTTCGATTTAATATTAGGTTTGTTTACGATTAAGATACTAACCTAACATACGTTACTTGCCGAAAAAAGACAAATATTTACGGTCCTATAAAAAATTTTAATTTAGTTTCAGTTTAAAACCAAATAATAGTGTTTAAATAAGAACAAAAAAGTGTTAATTATGTTTTAATTTTTGATTAATGTAAAAAAAATATTGAATCAGACATATAATAGTATACATTCATTTGAATTACAATATATGTATACGTACTAAATAAAAAATCTTTCATCATATAAAATTTCAGAAAATATGTAAGATTTAAAAATAAACAAAAAAATATACTGTTATTATATGGCTGTACTTTAATTACAATAATGAAACCCATATTTTCCATATACGTTTTTTAAAATTATGCATTTTCTGAAATATGACGCAAATATTTCTACGCAAAATTATCAAAAAATATAATTAAAAATATACGACCAAAAAAATATTAATTTTCATTGCATATTTAATTATATATAGAAATGATCAATTTTTTAATATACATTTTGATCAAATGTTGAATATTCAAAAGCACCATATGAAAATGGGATACTTCTTTCGTCATCCATAATTGAAGGTTCTTGTAGTACACTATTCAATTCTTCATTGATAACTGCTCCTTTCTTCCTATTCTTTTTAGTAAGAACCCTCCACAAAGGGGTGAACTATAAAAATAATTGGGAAAATTACAATTTAATTATTGTATATAATTAAAAAAAATATGAATAGTTTTTTTAATGCAAATAAATTTTAGTTTACTTTAAAAAGAAGGCCCAATAATAGAGCAATTCCTATGGGTGCTGAAGTTTTTATGACACGTTCATTATTTGGTATTGATTCGAAAAAATCTTTAAGTCTGTCTAGTATGTTACCATTATCATTAAATAATTCACTATCTTCTCTATTAGAACAAGGAGTTTCACTTCCAGATGCTTGATCACTAGATGCTTCAGTACAAGCAGTTTCAACAGGAGAAGGTTCACTATTAGTAGTCACGCTACCAGTATGATTATCATTTCTTGTATCAAGTTCTGCACTAGGGGAACTCAAATTACCAGTTGATGCACTAATACGATCTCCTTGATGATTATTCTGATTTGGGGAAACTCCTTCAGCAGCAGATTCAGGAACACGTGTATTAGTAGCAACAGCTTGGCCATCAACATTATCTCTTGGAGGAACTGTAACAACTTTAGATTGCTGATCAGTAGTATTAACACCAACTTTTTCGTCACGAAGTGTTTCACTTTGAGGAGTATTTTCATCTGAATCCCTTACTTGAGAAGAGTCACCTGAATCAGATTCCACAGTAGTGGCACTTTGTAACTGTTGATCTCTTGGATGATTTTCAAATGTGTTTTCTTTAGAAGGTCCTACGACTGGTAAAGTTTGTGCATGAGCTTCTTCTCGATTAGGTGAAGTAGAACCCCCATTATCACTTTGTTCAGACTCTTTGACTTCAGCTACAACAAGCGGATCAGAACGCGAAACGCTCGGTTGCAATTGTGAAATTATGTTTGTATTTCTTTGATCTTGTCTAATAGAATTCTTTTGATGTTGGTGTTTGGGATCTGCTCCAGGGGACCTTACTGTTTTAGAGTCTACTTCCGGAGATATCGATTGTGATTTACCTTTTTCTAATTCGGTTGCTGTTATTTCTTTATTACAACCCTTACTTGCTTTACATGATTCTTCTGAAACAGTTTTTTTTGAAGCAGGAGATTTTCTAACTTGAGATGGAGACCTATTACTACATGTAGGTGCATTACGATTAGGACATCTTATACTAAAACTTTTTATTGTATCAACTACAAATAAATCATTTAATATATGTCCTTTTTTAACACAATCATTTATTTCATTATTTCTTCGTATTATATTTGTATTTATTTTATCCCAATCTCTATAGAAATCTCTATGTGTCTTTGCATTAAAATTGTCAATTTCTTTTTCAATTTCTAATTTTAATTTATTATAATCACTTATACATTTAAGTTTTTTGAAAGCTATTATAGATTCAAGGGCATTATTTGTGAATCGACGCTGTCCTCGCATCATTTTTATTATTTAATACTTCCTTATTCTTCGTTTAAAAAAAATAATTTGGGGAAATAATTTAAGTATATGTGTGGACATATCTGTAATTTGAGATTAAAAATTTTCACATTATAACTTTGGATTAGCTATACTATGTGTGTATAAACTAGTCGTAATAATAAAAGTTATAAATGTGTTTTTTCATAACAATAGAATGTTTTTAAAGGAAATATATTAATAATTTATATAATGAAACTTGCACATGCACAATTATTCATAAGGGTAAATGAAAAATAAACAAAGTCTCTAATATAGGTGTAAAGCGCTTTGTCCAAATTTAACATATAAAAATTTATATTGTGTGTGGATATATCCCCTAATATGAGGTTTACAAATTTATAGTAAAATATACGAGTTTGTAAAAAGGTTATATATACTGGACAAAAGAAAATTAAAAAGCAAGCACAGAAGTGTTTCATTTAAGTAGCATTATAAAATGAAACAAAACTTATTCTGAAAATAGTTATTTAGATATATAATTTTATATTCTTTTYCTCTTAACACTACGACACAGATGTATTTATTATTATCTATATTTGATATTACCATT
>NW_001849959.1:0-11800 GCF_000002415.2 Plasmodium vivax
ATTATATAAGTAGTAACATCAATTTTATAGATTTTTATATAATCTATTGAGATGAATAATAATGAGAGATAAATATTTTTCAATTATTTCATGTAAATATGTACACCTTTCTATTTAATGTAGGGGAAACCATTCAAGTGGATTGTAAAAAATATAAAAGAAAAGGTATAATTTTTAATATTACAAAATTTTAACTATTTTATTATTAAATGATTGTAGGTAGTTGTATTTATTTATCTGTATAATAATGATGTAGAATAATTAATATATATGTGGATATAAAAGAATTATTTATAAAGGATTTAATGTGATAAAATAAAAATATGTGAATCTCATCTATGTATTGAAATAAATCTCCTTTACTTATTATTAATTAAATTATCTTAATAATTATTTATTTGTTCATTTTATCAATATACATTTTATATTAGTATATTTACTTTACCTCATTACTACATGAGTGCTTATGTTATTATACTTTAGGCATTAATATAATTGTAATTACTTCCAAAATTCCTGTACTGTATGATATACCCTTCTATAAATTTTATATTTTTAACTGTTTTGATCTAAAAACATTACGCAGGCTGGTACCCAATATAATGTTCATCTCCACCCATTGAATATGGATTAAATGAACCTGGTGCGTATTCAAATAATCCATTGTCGTGAAGATTTATGTTATTTCTATTCCATCCCAATCCATTTCGTAACATTCTTCCAAGTGGTGTAAACTAGTATATAAAAGAATAATATAAATTATATATAACATATTTATTGTATATAGACATATAATTCGAGTATTTTGTTAATGAATTCACATAATTAATATGTAATGATGAGATCAGTTTTTACCTTATATAAAGCACCAGAAGTCATGGAAGTTACCACTACACCCAGAAGTACATTACCACTATTTGTTACTGGGTTAGTTCCGTCACGAGCTTTCTGTGAATTTAGGGGAAGACTTGCTGCAACTACGGTTAGGCCAGGATCAGTTTCTGCAGATGCCTGTCTTTGTTCTAGTTTTAAAGCTTCCATACTCCGCATTTCTTCATAACACGAAAGCTTTTTTAACAGAGCATTTGGATCTTTTTCGTTATTTTTAGCGAAAAAATCTGGGCACATACTATTATCTGTTTTAGAGCAGTGTTTACTATATTCTTTATATAATACATCTTTATCTTTAAGGTACGTGTAAATTTCCTTGCAATGTGTATCATAGTTAGGAACGATACCTTTTAGCGTGTTATAGTCCACAAAGTAATCATATAATTCTTTTCTTTTCCTCCAGTCATCTTTCATAACCATATGAAAATCAGGTTGACATTTATCGTAATATGCTGTTTTTGATGAATTCTTAATAAGATCATTCCACACACTTTGAAGTTCACCAAAACTAATGGCACTTTTTTTTAAATCTTTGTATTGTTCATATATTTTACCGTATATCCAGTAATTTAAAAGTATGCATTCATCATAGGCCGAATTTTCATTCTCCAATTTTTTATAAGTATTTGCTAAATAATTTAGAACCAGAGCACAAGGTCTTCTAAGGGCAATTTTTTTCTTAATACTGTTAAGTGAAGTACATACATCATTATATTTTCTTACATTCTCAACACTATAATCCAATTTTTGATAAAATTTATCTGATGGTAACCATAATTCCCTTTCTATGAAGTATTGCTAAATAAAAAGAAAAATATATGTATGCTTAAATATATATTTTGCAGAGTTTGTTTCATTTCTAATTATAAAAAATGCGACCAAAATGGGAAACAATAATACCCACAGAAAGCATATATTACGCTAAATTTTCCCGAAAGTAATGATTCCGCCATTACGAATTATGATAAAAAATACGACGATTTTTAGATAAATAGTATTAGTAAATTAATATATTCTGATTAGCTTAATTCTATTTGGAATAAGATATATGTTAAGGGATTATGTAAATTTGTACCCCCTTTATTTTACCTTATTATCCAGTTAAAGTGCATAACATTTATATCATATATAGAACATAAAGGATCCAATGAAATTCTGTCCTTAAATAAATTATGGAAGAGATAAATAAATTGCATATGTTTATGGAAATAACATCATGTTTTAATGTAATAGTTACTATCGAAAAATATAGATAGGCGTAACTTGATTTCGTAGTATTTATAAAAATATGCTCAATTTAATATATATATAGATGGATGTTCAATTTTTAATAAATGATATTATAAAGGGACTCAAATAAATAATAAATATGGAGAGTAACTTAAATGTGGAAAAAATATGCTCATTCCGTTATACTTTTATAATATAATAAGAAAGTTCATGGTTATAATATATTAAATGTTTTCTTTTAAACTCCAAATTTATTGCTTTATATAATAGCAAATAACATTCTATAATAATTAAAAAAATATATATATATATAATTGAAACATTAAAGTAAAGATATTTATTGTGGGCATAATTTGATCGCAAAGTATGTAAAGTTAGTTATTTGTTGGATAAAAAAAATAATTCTTCATATTGTAAAATATGTAATAATTTTACACTATGATAAGAGATACGTAAATGTGGAAAACATTAATCAGGTATCTTGCTGATAATAGTATTCGCAGTTATTGAATATTTAATTGATACGTATTAGCTTAAGTATATATGCAAAATAATTTAATATAATAATATGTAATACATGTTTTTGATGATTATTTTTTAAAGCAAATTTATTTAAATTTTGATTTTATTAGAATTTAGTTAATATTATTGTTATGCATATATATTAACTTTATTTTTTATCAATATGGATTAAAATATACTTTAATTTATCTATTTTTTTATTTTAAATACACATATAAAATACATATTTTCTGTTAATCATTCATTCATTATGCGCATATATTATGAATATTCATTAAAAAATAATATTTATTTACCGTTTTTTCGGAAAATATTAATTGAAAATGAATTTATAAAAATATATTATTTATTATATTTTTGGACTTCCTTTATTACTTTTTATATTAATTATTGTATTAAAAAAATATATTTTTTTCAAATTATTACTTCTACATGTTTTATAATTAATGATACGATACTGACTAACAATTTCTTATATATATATATATATATATATATATATAGGTAAAATAAAGTTAAAAACGATATTTATTTTAACAAATATACTATAGCGAATTATCTTTTATTTAAGATAATATTCGTTTTATTTCAATTATTATTGAACGTACCAGCTCATTTTAAGTGTTAAATAAAGCATTTACGATCTATATGTTATTATGACCCTTTGTATTATACTACTTATATTATTATATAAAATACATAATAAATTTATTTTGCATTATGTAGAAGTTTAAAATACAATAAATTTGTTAAATACAAAATAAATAACAAAATTAAATTAGTTAAATATAATATTCCCGCGAATAATATTAAATAGTATTCATTTAATAATTATAAAAAGCATCAAAATATGAACAGTGTTAAAAAAAATCTTTTTTAATTATTGTATAGATATTATATGTAATTAACTTAACAAGTAAAATAAAAACCAAAATATAAAAAAAAAAATAAGAGCTTATTTTATGAAAACATTTTAGTTTTTTTTGTGTAATATGTAAATTAAGAACATATCATTATTGTTTTATATAATTAAATATTTTAAAATGACAAATATCATTTCAGTGCGATCAATATATCTTCATAAAGTTATATGGGAAATCAGTGAAAAATTGATTAATATACTGAGTATATTATTCTTATATTTATTATTATTTTATTTGAGCTATTTTTTCGTATGATTATTTTTCTTATTCCTTTTATAATTATTATATAAAATTGATGTTTTTGTATCATTCCTACTTTAATAATGTCTTATTATCATTTTAAATAATTTTATATGGTTCTAATTTTATTTACTTGCATAATAATAATTTATTAATTGTGATACACTATGTAATAAGTTTTATTCCCATTATTTTTGAGTGAATTCTTTGATTTATGTAGCACATATGGAATTTCTTGATTTAAACTTTTCTTTATACTTTTTTCCCTTTTGTGAGCATTTAAGCATGAACGGAATTATATAAACTATTAGAAAGGGAAAAAATATATATTAAAAATACATTAATTATAATATAGTAATTCTTTTCTGAAGGTATATAACTGAAGTTTTATCATAATAATTATATATTGGCTTGTTAACAAATTGTTATAAATCATTTTATCTTTCATTAAATTTTACTTTAAATTATAATTTAATGGTAACAATTCAAAATACTAATATTATTTCCATTTTTTATTTTATCTGAATCAACACAATTCTATAGTTAAGTTTACTCTAGCTAGGAACAATTACAGTATTATTTCTAAGTTTAAATTTGTTAATTGATTCATCGTATTCCGAAGTGTTCAAAAGATTATAATTATCGTAAAAAGGTGTTTCATTACCAGATTTTTCCAAACTAGTTGTTAAATACTTTGAAACTATGCGAAGGTTGTTTTAAAGACACTCTTATTATTTATACAGATAAGTGGATGACAATCATCATAATAATCCACTATATCTTTATTGTAATAGTTTATGTATTAATAAACAACATTTAATTTGAATCCTAGAGTTCATTATATTTTATAAAATAGTATGATAATAGCATGAATTGAATGATAATAATCTCATACTGCATGTATATTAAATTTAATTCTTCAAAAATATTGTGTTCATTCTATGCTAAATATAATAAAATATGAGAATTTTTGGATATATATTATACATGAATAAAAATGTACTATTTAAGACAAGATAATATTATATAACAAAATTGTTAAGGAGTTATGTTATTTTACAGAAATTATTTTTACATGATATAGATATAAAAATAATAAATTATAATTTTTTAGATATACATTTAAAAGATCAAAGAAAATTATATCATTCGAATTATTATGAAACACTAAAATAATATTATTTTCGTAATAAAATAATTTGAACACATTGAAATATACCATGCTAAAATAGAATTACGTATAATTTAATTTTCTAGAACATAATACATTCGTAGATTATATTCATAAAATATATAGAATAATCTTAAAATTTTAATACTACTATATAAACAAATAATATATTTTTCATAATATATTAAAATTAAAAACATCAATAAAAGCATATGTTACACGACAAAAAACAAAACATTCATATTTTAGTAAAGTAATATGTATTAATAGACAATTATATTACGAATAATTTTCAATAAGAAAATATCATTTCATCACGGGGAAAACTCACATTATTACACTCTACATTAATCATTACTAACATACATCGGTAATACGAATACAAATTATGCATTACTAAAAAGCAAATGTATATGTTCTTTTTAAAGAGTAATTAATCACATTTACCACTGCATACAATTTACCGTGCATTAAATAATATAATAGATGTACATGAATCTATTTACTTACGATTTAAATATATATAAAATGATAGTACTTGTTTTATGTTTATAAATACGGTTCTCTAATATTTTCAGAAAAAACATGTATTTTATACGTTTTCTTTAATTTTTATTTTTTTTATTTTAGTCTTTTTAGTATTTGTGATACAAAATATTATCATTTTTTTATGCTATTTTTTTTACTACTCCATTTGTTAATTATGTTTCATGTAATTTATACTTTTTCTTTAATTCTACAAAAATAATATTATTATATACTATATTCAGATTCGGAATCTAGTGATGACTGATATGCTAGTGTGTATCTGCTGTCTTCCATATCTGAATTATCCTGTGAATCATGCATTCTATAAGCGAATTTAGTTTTTTTCCTTTTAGCTTGTGGCGCACTAGAACGTATCCATGAGTCAAATGATATATACTAATATTAGGGGAAACATAGATATGTGTATAAATATATTTTTTATATAGTGGTAATTTTTTATTAAAGTGTATTAATAAATGTTTAGAACAGTTTTATTACTAACATTGAACAAAAATAGAAAGACGAAAGCCATTAAGGACATAACAACTAATCGAACTACAACAGAAGATACTATATCATTTCCGATTGGTGTTAAGCGTTTCATTTTATCAGTGCATTTTGTCGCTTTCGTCATATGCTATTCATAATATACTCCGATCTTTATTAATTCCCAGCAAAAATGAGTGTTATGTTTCGGTTTACATTTACCTGCATATTGTTCATATAATTCAAAAAAATTTTCTGCATCTTCACACGATCCATTACCATTCTTTGATGATGCTTTTTTAAACTTAATGTAAGGTTCATACATATTATATAGTTCTTTAAGTTCGTCATAGGTTCTTTTGTCAATGGAGTTTCTGTACGGTTTACAAAAATCTAATTTTTCAATTTTTTCATAGAACTTATTTAATAATTTGTTATGGGAAAATTCTGGCATCGACTGTAGTGTATCATAAATCCAATAATTGATGTATTTACAAAGTGCAATTTGAGATGATTTTGCCTTATTTATTATTTCTTGATGATGTTCAGCAATTTTTTTGCATGTATCAGTAAACGAATTGTTTGGATCAGAGTATGCTATTAATTCTACATCTTTAAAACTTTTACATTTTCCATTATCTGAACCCCTTGAATTTATCTCTTTTCCAGAAATTATAGTATTAAACTCAGGAAACTTGTTTACGTAAGTAAACTGAAAAAGAGAAAATATATTTTATTATAAAAATACGTAAAATAATATTTAATAAACAAATACTATACATATTAAAGGCTAGTACTTATTAATATAAAAATTGCATATATACAATTGATTCCTCCATTGGTAGATTTAATATATGTTCGTAATGTTAAATAAATCCATGAAATTACCTATAATAAATATATTAACTTATATAGGAAAATGTTATATATAAATATATATGAATAGATTTTTAAACATCTAAATGAAATAAATAAATATTTAGTACTTATGTTGTTATTTGTTTACTATTTCGATTAAAATCTTGTAATTCTAATTAAATATACTAAGAAATTATGTGTTATAATGATGAGAATTAACAATTATGAGGGGGGAATATAAATTTTGAAGTAAAAAATAATAGTGGTTACTGAAATTTCGTTTTCATTCATTTGAATTTGTAGGAAAATCATACAAATATATTTTTATATTAATAAACATTATATTTCTTTTATCAGCTATAAATAATTATTAATAAGAGTTTATTTATTTTATATATTTTGTTTTTTTACGGTGTTATATATTGTTATATTTATGTATTGATGTTATATCGCATAATGATATATGTTCCGTTACTTTTTAAATAAGGCAGTTTATTATTTTGGAAAGTGCTTATTTTATATTAAGAGTTATTGTAGCGGATCATTGAATTATTAGGTTGAAAAAAATAATGTAAAAAATAAATAGATAATATGAAGAAATTAAATTGTTTTTATAGTAATAATTTATTAAATAAAATACATTATATGTATATATATATTAAATAATGCATTATTAAAATTTATATATAAAAATAATTTTATTATCGTACTCAAATTAATGAAAAAGTAACTACGCATAATGCTTTCCTTCTTAAGTTAATGTTAAAATTAGCGTTTAATTTATTTTCCTTCGCAGTAATTTTTTCTATAAATATATATATTTTTTTTCATTATTATTATAAATGAATACATAAAGATAAAAGTAACATATAAAATGATTTTGTTTAACAATAAAATTAATACACTCAAATATTTTTATAATTTCATAAAAAATATAATTATAATTGTAATTAAATATGTATATTTTACATCATATTATAGAAGTCAAAATGGTAAAAATAATTTGAAATGTTTGTTTAATTTTTTTAGATAATACTATAATTACAAGTAGAAATATTGTTATATTTTTAAAATTTTTATATTGTTTGGTTATACCATATTTTGTAATATATTTAATAATTGCTTTTTATAATCTTTCAGCTTTATAAAAATGATATTAATACACAATTTTTATAGGGAACACAACCAATATATAATGCTTAAAAGATTGCATATATTAAGGAAATAGAGCAATTATATTGCCTTATTTTAAGCTTAAGAGTTACTTAGCATTATAATAAATAAACGCAAACAAACGTATTAAATATTACAGAAAAGAAATATATTATACTAATCATGATATATTATAATATATATTTTCGAAAATAGCCGTTAATAACGCAGAGTTCGTTTTTACAATTTTATCTTTCGTAAATAAATAATTTAAATTATGAGGGGTAAATATAAATTTACATTACATTTACTTATCAATAACAATAATTAATTGTGCTATATTTTTATGTAATACGAATGAACAATATGCTTAAGCCATATATTTAAAATAATAGAGTATTAGATATTGTTGCACATTATATCTCTATATATTTCATTTTAATTATTACACATATTATAAATCATAAATAGAAATGAATAACCGCTAATAAGTTCGTATTTTACTTAATGATATTTTTTATTAGCTTAAAAAATTTAATATATATATACTACAAAAAAATTACAAAAACAAAAAAAAAATGTATATAATATTTAAAAAATATTTAAATAAGTAAATTATACATTATAAGAAAAAAAAAATTTCCTTATTAGAATATCATAAATATATGTATATTTATATTACTCATAATGTGCATGCAGAAATAGAATGTTATTTTAGTGTTGAAATTTTGCTTTTAACACATTTTTATTGGAATGCAAGACATTAACATCCAATAGAATTAACAAATAATACATTATTAAATACAAAAACAAATAACATTATAAAAATATTTTTACCAATTTATATGTATGCAGCCATGCACTTGGTAACATAATATGTATATGAACCACTACGTTATTATTAATATTTTTAATATATTATATAACTTGAAAAAAAAGTATACAAGAATTTTATAATTATGTGAGATTTACTTTCTATAGCAATGAGAAAAATAATGCATAAGGAAAATAATCCTGTATTCTTTAATATTTAAATTTTTTATGTTACAATTATAAATTGATGTTATTTCTTATAATGTTAGAGGATTTTCACTGTATGTTACAGCTGAAAAAATTACCAAAAAATACTTACATTATCATTGTTTGAATTATTATTTAGTCCTATTCTATGACTGTTTTGCTCTTTTTTGTTAAATAATTTATTGTAAATAATAAAGTTATTTACTTTGTGCGAATTTAAAGGGAATATTAATATTTATATTTCATTCCAATTAGGAATATCGAGAAGGTTGATATGATACGCGATATGGGTTTTCCTGGTATTCTGATGTATACTGTAATTTTTCTGTTTCTTGATGTAGGTTGTTCACTCTTTTTTTACCTCCTGTTAATTTAGTGTGTATCCATGACCCAAAGGGGGTATACTGATATATTGGAATGTGTGAGGATATATTATAAAATATTATATCTATAGAAAATTACTGTTTCCTTAAAATGTGTATATGGGCATTTAATGCAATATACTCAATTTTGAATAAAATCGTTACTCACCTTATACGAAATAAATGCAACAAATGATATTAATGACATTGAAACAACTGGAGTGGCAATTGAAGTTGCTATATTACTTCCTATTGATGGTAAATATCTTGGCATGCTCTCACAGTTGGTCAATTTTTCCATATGTTCTTCATATTCTTTTTTAAAATCTATTAATTTTACACAAAAATCCTTATTATAATTTTTATTACACTTTTCTGCATGTTCATTATATAAAGCAACACATTTAGGTCCGTTTTCACAAGTAGCAGCAACGGTTCGTAATGATTCAGTTTTAAATTTATTAAAATTTGTATATAAATCATATAGTGTTTTAAGTTTTTCATATATATCTTGGTCTATTTTATCAACATATATCTCGCAATCATCTGAATTTGGAACACAATCAAAAAATTCTTTTACCAGCCCACTATTTTTACCTACATTTTCCGATAACATTTCACGATAAATCCAATAAATCATATATATACAAAATGGATATATTACATTTTTGGGATTTTTTTTTTTATCTGTTACATGATACCCAGAATTAGCACAAAATTTAAGAAATTTTTGATCGTCATCATGATCAACTCTTAATTTCTGAACTCTAAAATCGTCACACTGCCCTCTATATATCTCATGCGAATCTCCAATACTACTAGAAATTATATTTTTGAATTCAAGAAATTCTTTGACGTAATCAAACTAAAAATGTGAGAAAAGTATTTTCAATAAAATAAGATTATTAAAATATTTATATATAATATAATATCAATAATGAAAAAATATATTAACAATGTATCATATATAATTCTTAATATTTAAAACACGTATTTACTATTGAGTCCCCCATTTGTCATTACAATATATATTACAAATTCAGCATTATCTATAGGAATTCAACATGTCCTGATAAGAACATTCGATTAATTTGATAATAAAATGCAATATAGTTGTCACATATATAAAATTTTTTAACAAGCAGTAGGTAAAAATACAGATTTTCTACTGTTAGTGTTCTATGGTAAATTCTTATGATTACATAATAGTACTTCTATAAATGTATCTAAAATAAGTTACTATAAAGATGAAACAAAAAAAATTAATACATGTTAACATACTTACCGTAGCATACAATTATACCATTGGCTAAAACGTCCTTTGGATATATTTAAATTTATATAATAATTATACAAAAATTCTAAAGAATATATCTAAATTGTTTCTTCCCAAACAAATAAATAATAAAAATCACGCAATATTTTTTTTTAAGCATAATATTCATTTAAGTAATATATATAAATAAAAATTATTATGCTTATAATATATGGAGTTTAATATTATTTAGATGATTTATTACATATTAGATTATGTATAGTTTATTATGTTGTAATGAAAAGTATTAGAGATATTAATGCAGTGTGAGTTATATATTAGATTGAGTAGCATCTATATAAGAAAATAATATATTAATATAAGAATATAAATTTTTATAATAAACTATGAGCAATAAATAAAATGTATTATACTTATTTATTTATTAAAAAAATATTCGAAAACACAATTCAATTATTAACATAATAGGACATTTTTAATTAACTTAATAATAAGTAAGTTACAGTTACAATTATATCCTTCTTAAGGTATTAAAATATACAGTATTATTTTATTTCGCATTAGATATTTACATATATAAAAAAATTATTATTTTTTTCATTAATACATAAAATCTTAAAATAAAAAATGATTCAATAAATGAGTTATTATAATAAGCAAACAAGAAAAATTTATCAGTTTTTCGAAATTGTTCACTAATAATATCATTACAGATGAGTATGCATATATTTTTTACATGCTATTTAAATGAAATTAAAAAAAATTGCAATTTTGTTTAAATCGATTTTTTTTTTTTCATATAATCACATAATTAAGAAATTAATTCTTACTGCATTTTCTATTTATATATATATTGCTTTTATTCATTATAATTTTTATCTGCATAATAGTTACATTTATACATACTATTATTTAATTTTTAAAATTTTATAAAATCACACAAATTATTAAGTTTTTCATAGTAGGTATGGTTATCATGAAATACATTGATTTTTTGACTATTATTTATATAATGTATTTATGTTATTCTTTCTTAAAAATGATTACTTCTTTAACAATATATTAATATACATTTCAGAAAATTATTTAAATATAATAGGAATATGAATTTTTTTTATTCACCTACAGGTATTAGAGGTCT
>NW_001849958.1:0-13835 GCF_000002415.2 Plasmodium vivax
ATCTCTCTATTATAATCCTGTAATTTATATTTTTATCCTTCTATATTGTAAAAAGGATACAGTTTTAATACCTTTTATATGCTTACTATATAACAAACTATTCATTCATCTTAATAAAGCTGATAATAATTGCTCTATTTAAATGGGGTAATATAAACATAATTCTATATAATTATATTTTTATGTACTTATGAATCTGCACTTGAGAATATTATGCATGTATTTGTAATATATATATAAAATATCTTATGTAGTAATAGTAACGGCAATATAGTTCAAATAGTACTATTATATATAAATATTTTTAATATTTATTGATATATTTTAAATAAATTTGTTTATCTGTTTTTCGACAAATTCTGTAATTCTCGATATTACAGTAGTTCAAAAAAATTTAAATTTAATATAATTACATATTAATAATATTTTATCAAAAATAAATTCTATATTAAGGAAGGAATTATATGTATTTCTATTATATATTTATAAATAGTATTTATGCTTATGTATGTTACTTAATTGGTACAAAGTTTATAATATAAAAAATTAAGTGCATTATTTTAAGCTTTAATATAAAATATTTTTAACATTAGATGATTTTAATGGTTCTAATAGAATCAAAATTAATAAATCAATAATTATTTAATTTAAAATATAAATATTATATTTTATATTGTTCAAATATAGAGCTATGTATGAATTTGAATTTCTTATAATTAAAATACATTTTTTCTAAATAGATTTGAAATAATAAAACAATCTATGATTGCTATGACTTCTTCTTCATATATATAAAATTTTATAAAATATTAATAGTAACATATTAGGTTCTTATATATTACTATAAATTCACTATATATTTTTTTATTTATTGCCTAATAGTTACTAATATGTATGTTGCAATTATAATATGAATAATTCTTCCTACTATTACTTTTGAAGTTTTGTAGATTATTAATAATCATTTAATTTAATTCATTATAACATGAATTTTTTTTTTTTTTTAGTATTTATATATGTATTTATTATTGTTATCCTTCTTGTGATTTAATTATATGAAATTTAAAAATATAAATATAAGAATTATGGAGTGTAAATTAAAATAAATTAACATAATTTGTATAACAATAAAACTTGATTATTAATTATGATTCTTTATGTTAATTAATCTTTTTCTATATTTACATTTAGTAAAAATACGAATATAAATCTGAAATACGTATTTTATTTATTATATAAATATTACATGTTAATAAGTTATCTAATAATACACTAGGAAAAAGTCAGATAAAAAAAAGAAAGTATTGCAGTATATAAATAAAAATATAATACGTATAATAACTGGGAAATTGCACTATACTATATGAATAAATTACAAATGAATCTTATAGGAATGTATTTCAGTTTTTTTATTATTTATATTTGACTTCTTTTTTAATAATATAAATATATATAAGATGAATGGAATTGAATTATATTTATGAGGAATTTCACCTACATACGCGTGGTTCAAAAAAAAAAAATATACAATATACATATTGGGTTATTTTCATAGTTTATATTCCTTATTTTATGATTATTATTGTTTTCCTTTAGAATAATGTGAAACGCTTGGGTGAATAATTAAAATTTATTGTGTATTTTCATTTAATCCTAATTTTCTTCTATGATCATGAATCTTTTAAGGAAATGTATCAATAATGTTTTTATGTATTTACTTTTTAGGCAATATATTATATTATTCCATTAAAACAATGATTAAATCGATTTATGAACTTTTTACACTTTGTGAACTGTGTTATTATAATATTCAATATATTTTTTTATTCTTTTATTTTGAAATATTGTAATGTATACTCTATATTTCGTTATTACTTATGTATATGAAAAGTACTGATATTTTATAACACAACATGACCTTTTCAGCAATTTCAATACGTTCATATCTATTGATAGCAAATTTCTTTTGCTTTTAATTATATTTTATATATAGAATATATTATGTTTTATACTTCCATATATTTTGTAATTTTCTTTATTTTAACATTTTTAATCCATTGGCTTTTATAATTGTAATATAAAAATATTGTCATTTATTTTTTAATATTGATTTTTAGTATTTTGTTAATTACTTTTTATATTATATTCCAATTTTTTTTAGGTTTAAACTAATAATATTATTATACATTATATCTAATTAGATTATCTTGAAGAATGATATCCTACTCTGTATGGTGTATCTTGCCTTTCTGAATTATATTGTGTTTCTTTGTTTTTTTTATCTATTTTATTCATCAGATTATTACCTCCTGATATTCTATTACGTATCCATGAGCCAAATGGTGTAAACTAATAAAGGAAAATATATATCAAATATTTAAAATTATTATATTTATAAGGCCTTATTATTTCTCTAAAATGCATAATCGTGCATATCATACAATATTCATATTTTTAACTAAAATAGTTGTTAACCTTATACGTAATAAATGAAACGAATGACATTGCAGAGAATGCAACAATAGGAGTTGTAATTGAAGATACTTCGGAGTGTTTTTGGTAGGATGGTAAATATTCAAATTCATTACATTTGTATGTTTTATACATTAAATGGTTATATGTTTTTCGAAATTTTTCTACTTCATTACAAAGATGATTGTCACTGTTCAAGTTACAAGTATCTTTTAAGCTCTCATACACTGTAACAAATAATGTATTATTATGACAATCATCTTCTTCTGCTTCTACTTCTTCATCTTCATCTTCACCTCCATCATCATCTTCACCTCCATCATCATCTTCACCTCCATCATCATCTTCACCTCCATCATCATCTTCACCTTCATCTTGTTGTTGTTGTTGTTGTTCTACTGATTTGAGTATTTCTGCCAAACTTTTATATAGTGCAATTAAACTTTGAATTTTTGTAAACAACTCTTTAGTAATGTTTTCTGTATATCCTCTACACGTATTTATTTTTTCAGCATCCATTAACTTTTCAAGATATGTTGACACGTCATAACTATATTCTGAATCCTCTACCACTTATTGCTATGCCCAGTAGCTTAAATATATACAAGCATCCTTTATATTAAATAGGGGTTCATGATTCTTTATATGGTTTAAATATTTTGTTGCTATTAAACAATTATGCAAAAATGATTCGTCAGTACAACCTTCCGTAAATATTGTAGTGTCACAACTATAAGTACTTCCTTCAGTGATCTCAGCTTCAGAATCATCTTTTATTTTTTCATATTTAGCATATGATGATACGAAATTATACTGTAGTAAACGAAATTGATATAATGTTATATATGAGCATCTATATTCTTATCTTATTGAAATTTTCTAATATTATTCATATAATGTAATATTAAAATATTGAAATATAAATAATCAATGCTATAATTAATGTAAATATACAAGTTSTTTACTCATTTTTGATGGTATATTGGTTCAATATTCTTTATCTAGATGAAATAATGTCGATCSAATATGTATATGTACTTAATTAAATGATCGAAATTCATTATACTTATATAGTAGGAATAATATGTTTTCATATATAACATATAAATAAAATTTTATACTGTTGTTAATCCTTTAATATATTCTTAAGTTTAAAACATAGCATTAATGTTTTGCTATAAAATAAGAATATTTGCTTTTGATAATAACAAAGTAAAAAGTTGGGTTTATGTCAAAACAATAATGATGTTGTAAGAAAATATATCACTATATATTATATACCATTAGAAGAATATTACATATGAACAAATATTTTTATTTTAATCATCATGTTTATTATCGCATTTCATATAAAACACAATTATGTACTTATAGAAAGTGAAACACTTATTTTTCTACCTTATTTTTACACCGAATTATAATAATATATGAGTTTCTGAATAGTTCAATTTATATGCACACAACAAAAATTTAAATGAAATAATGAATAACGTTTAACATATTGGAATGATATGCTTTGTAATAAGTTATTTTTTATATAATAACCTATTCATAGTTAAAATTATATTTTAGTAATTACTTCACAAAAGTATTTGTTTTACAATTGAAAAGATTATCTATATATTTCTCTCTATATAAGGTAAAAGGCATTTTTTTATGTTCCTGTTTTTTTTTTTTTAAATAAATTATATATAATACAGTTATTATTTATTTTCAGTATAATTAAATAAATGGAATCACATGAAATATATGTAATTGTAGATAAAAATATATAAAAATAAGGGAAAAAAAAACCAAATTAATAGTTTCAATATTGTTGTTTAAAAATGTGCATGTACGCCAAAGCATATTTTTAAATGTAGAACAATAAAAGATATATATATTATATTAAATATAAATGAAGTTAAATTAGTGTAACCTATATAATTTGTATTAAATTATCATATTAAAATTTAAAATATAATATTCTTTGATTATAAAATATATTTTTATTTTTTTTTTATATGAAACATAGTATATGATTTTTTTTTTTTTCAAACACACAAACACAAATTGATTAAGTCGTGTCGTTATTATGATGCACCTATTTTACGTGAAATCATGTCGCTTAAACTAATATTATTAGTATTTTTTTATTATAATATATATTTAATTATTTCTTATTTAACTGGAAAAGTTATGAGATTACGTAATATCTTTTTTTTTGTATTTTTTTACTTAAATAAATAATTTATTAATTATTCAGGGTTATATGCCTTTAAAGGAATATATAACAAGTATAGTACAATAAAAATAGTATTACTATTTCATTTTTATAATAAATATATTTAAATAAAAATGTTTTATAGAAAATGAATATATAAAATTAAACAGATGTTGAAAAAAATGGGATAAATAAGATCAAAATAGCTAAAATGTTGTAAATATATATAATCTTCAAAGAACAGTGATAGATTATACCTTCATGACTATATAGAATTGCTTTTGTGAATATATATGCTAAATTTTTACACTTTCAAATCATTTATAATTTCAACATTTTAGCGGATAAAAATTTTACTGACTATATTTTTTATCAGCATGAAGGAAGCGTACTAACAAATGTAAAGATGTCGTTTGTTTAAATAATAATGTTGGTGCTTTAAGAAACGGGAAAACAACTTTGATTATATTACTTCTTCTTTACATTATAATAGATTGGAAAAAAAAAATTATAATTTTCTTAAAAAACTATAAATAGAAGCAATTGAAATATTTTTAAAAACGTATATATATGTGAATAGTTTTTATAACCACTTATTAATACATATTTTCAGATATTAATTTTTTAAAAACTAATTATTACATATTTTATGATAACACTATAAAACCAATGAGTTAGATGAAACAAACCTAATGCAAATGTTATATATCATTAAGGGATTGTTTTTTATGTTTGTAAAAAACATTACTTATAATAAAAACAAGAGTTGTCATACGTTCGGAAGAGAACAAAAATCAAAATTACCTATTTATATAATTGTTTTAATATATATAAATATATCATTGTTTAATTTTATTTCATAAGCTAATTCTTCGTCATATTCATCTAAAACATTGATTTTTTCGTGATTTTTCTTAATATAAACCCCATCTGCTGCAGAAACGATGGAAAAAGTGATAGGAATTCCTCAAGCGAGAAGTATCCTTTCATTCGGATACTTGTGCTGTTATTAGGAATTTTCTTACGTATTATCGATTGTTATATTTTTTTTCGGTATATAACTAGGATTAATTTTACCTTTTATTTTTATTGAAATGTTATGATATATATAGTTAGAGATTAACCTAATTTAGGCATCATTTATTATTGTAATATTTCGTAAAATGAGCATTTACAGGGAGCGTAATTCAAAAGCGCATGCTTACAAAAAGTAACATGACAAACTTATCATAATATCAATTGCAATTCGTATATATATTATTTTTTTTCTTTTTCGTTTATCGGACTTTTTCTATTCTTCTAATGATATAGAAATGGTCACAACAAGGAGTGCAGATTTCCATATTACATTAAAATATATTTGAAATATTTAACATTATAACACAAAAACGCTACTAATTCGTTATTATTAATATATAATAACCGTTAATTGTATATGCAGTTTCGATGTACTTATAATGTTTGTAATTACGTGAAAAAGGCTAACTATGTGTGGCACAATTTTTAAAATTTTTTGACCATTAAAATTTTGAAGCTTCTGGTGTATCTATTACAATTGTTGTTAAGAAGGGGGTATGCTTCTTATAATCTTACGTGGTTGTGTTATTATGTCATAAGGCATACATCTGGAGCATTAGATAGTTATCTCGAAGTATAAAACACATAGACAGACATTTCTCCCCTTAGCCTTAACATTTGTTTTAGCATAAGTATCGCTGTTTTATGGGTAAAAGAAATTTGGAAACAACTGCGCAAACAATTTTATGAAGCTATTTTTATAGCCCTTACATTGGCATTTGTCATAATTATATTCTTAAGCGAAAAATTGAAACAATTTAACTCGTTTCTGTTAAGAATACACGTGGAAGGGTTATGTGAACTGTTCAGTTTTTTTTCACGCTTTAAAAATATGTTTGGTTTTATATTTAACATTAGCTAACAGATATGGCACATCTTCGAACATTTTTTCGGTTATTTTTTGGCACAAGTAAGCAACATTTTGGACGGTTTATATATAATATATTTATGCAAACTATTTTATGGATTAGATTTAACATTCCATCACATCATTGTTTGAAATTATCCATTTATTTCATTTTTGAAATTTTTTACTGATTAAGTTGCTAATAAAATATTTAATGTTGTGTTTTTACATTATTTTTAAAAATTCGTGTGGGTCCATTTTCACGTTTTTAAAAAATAACAATGTAAAGGGAAAACGTTGATTTGGGGATATGAACATTGGAAAAGGAGAAGTATAAATTAGGAAAATGTATTTCCAGTAATAGGTACATCTTTACGAATATATTTTACCTATGTATGTCTTTTAATCAACTAAAGTGTTTAGATTAATTTAGGGCAATTATTTCTTGTCCTATAGTTTAATAGTTCAATTAAGTGCATTATTTCCGAAGGGTAAAGTTTACATTAAGTACGTTACATCATATATGCCGTGCGAAGACTTATTGTATACATTAATTGACACAATTGTTTTATGAGGTAGAACATTTCTTTATCAAAATGTTTGCCTATCCAGGAAAAAGAGGTAAGTTGAATTAATTCTATAAATAGAAAGATCGTTTTAGGGTTAAAAAAAAAGGCACCACTACAGAAAATTGGAAGGGCGTAGAGAAAGAAAGCACCTCTTAAATTAGGATTTATGTGAGGAATAAATGTTGTGTGTTCATGTAATATGCTAAATAAATATTAGAATGATAATAAATTACATGTTAGATCGATTTATTTAAATGATATTATTTGGAAATTCTTTCAATTCGGACATATGAAAATATACATAGGTATTTGCAATGCACATTTCTCTTAATATTAGGGAATTTTTCTATTATTTAATTGTTCTGTTCTTATTTTTTCTAACCTTTTTAGTGTATTGTAGAGAGTTATATATTGAGCACACAAGACACATATCAAATGTTATAAGATGTCCAGATATAAAATTACCTTTTGTTTTGCTTGAGAAGTGAATTTGCACGACTACAAATTTGGTTAAGTAAGACTACACTTTTAAGACTTTTCGGTGGATATATTACACTTTTATGTATTTATAATTCAGAAATAGTAAAGGAATTTGTTTATAAGGTGGTATTTTCATACTTATTACAGTTTAAATAAATTCATCACAGTTTTGAAATATATTTTAAACATGTTAGGTAGTAAGCTTTTCCTATTTGGGCATAACAGTTTTATATATGTAGAAGGATTGAAATGGTAAAATGATAATTTGCTACAAATAATTTTAATACTTATGTGTTTTTAAAAGAAGGATAATTTTTACAAAGTTTCCAATATCATTTTTTTGCAAGTGCAGTATTGTTTTAGCGAAAACGTTAAAAAAATTATTCATTTCGTAAAATACTTAACAAAATAAATGATGCAGTTGATATTCATTTTTATGCTGAAAGATGGAATAATTATGGCATAAAAATATGGGTTATTTTTCTTCAAGGCACGCAAATCATATGTGAACAGTATAATAAATATTTCTATTGAGTTGTGAATATTTGAATACCGATTTACTATTTGTAGATACTGAAAATAACTTAATTTTTCTTATCACAGTGTAACGTTAATTGAATTTATACATATATTGTTTGTATATTAAAGAAAAATATTCATCAAAAACTTACAAAGGAAGATCACTTTACCGTTAGAGAATAGTAACTAAAAGCTATTTTTTTATTATTTATAAATATATTTATTTTGTGTAATATTAGTATAACTAAATTTATTTTATTACTAAATAAATAACAAATAGTGGATATTTTTTATGTATATAAAATTTATGTAATCAAATAGTCATTGTGGCAACACAATATCTTAATTTTCTAGACATAATTATGTATAATTCGATAATACATATTATTTAATTTATATACCTAGCCCCATAATGGCAACTCAAAACAAGAAAAATTGGGTACATTTTTATTATCTCATAGAATAATTTAACTAAGCTCGTTATATAGACATTTTACATTATTAGTTACACAAAAAAAAAAAAAAACTAATAATGCATTTTCTAAAAGATAACATTTAATTATCTATTTAATTCATTTTTATTGTTTCATTTCCAGGACTACGTTTTGAAAGGTTCTGCATCATTTGAATTATATGACGAATTCAATAAAGAAGTCCCTGATGAAAAAAAGATTAACAGTAATGACTGTAATGAATTCAAATCGACAAGTAATGGTTACAAAAAAGAGGCTTATGAATTATGCAAAAAAATTATACGAAATTTAAATAATTTACACGATATAGTTGTTCCTGAAACTCGTAGATATAACTGTTTGCACTACAAATATTGGATAAATAATGAACTAATAAATATTTTTAAAAATGATTCCGAAACTAAATATGACATTGATATGATTAAAAAATTCCTGAATATGCAAGACACATTTAATAATGAAAAAAAATATTATAGCTGTAAATATGATATTAATAAGATAAATTTGGAATATTTACAAGAAATGAGTGATAGGAAGGATTTAAACGATTATTTCAATAATTATAATACTATTAAAAAGAATATAAAATGTGGATCTGGTAAAGTAGATACGTTTGAGGAATACGTAAATCATATTAAAGGACTATATGATAAGTACAAAAAGAATTGTTGGGACCATTTTGATTACTGGCTAAGCGATTGTCGCTCTTATTTTAGACGTGGAGAAGAGTATGATCCAAATATATTGCTTTCAAATTTAAAGTGCGATAGCGAAAATAGAACAGGAGAACAAGCTAATAGGGGAGGAACAGGTTCTGTAAAATATGTACCCAAAAAAAGAATGACATTTCATTATCTTAAATGTAAGGATAATGCTGAGAAAAAACCTATTATGTGTGCTTTAGTCCCAGTGACTATGGAGTATAAAGATGATAAAGTTGAAGTTAAAGAGAATAATAAAGCGGTACGAAAAGGAATTCCTAAACCACCAGATCCATGGTCAACATTCGGAGGTATACTACATAAAAAGAGTGAAATAACTGCTCAAAGTTTAAACGAAGGTGTTCCTAATGACTCCCAAGTAGATTCAGATGTACCAGGGAGTGATCCATCGAATTCTGAATTTTTAACGGAAGCAGATGGTGTATCACCTTACTTGGTGTTGACGGATGACGAAATTAAATGGAGAATACTTGATTATGAGACATTGGATTGTAGGAACTATGCATCAGAAGATACTTATGGGTTGTGTAAACGCTTAAATCAACTACATCAGGAAGGGAAATTTAAATCACAACCGAAGCCTAGTAGTTACAATGAAACATCCCGAGGAAACTTCAGTAGGGGAGTTAATTCATTAAATGCAGTATCATATGACATGGAGGAAGATTACGAAAATTCTTCTAATACGTCGGATGATATGTATGCTTTATTAAAGTCTAGCAAATTCCGTACAGGAACAGTAACTTTTTTAATGTTAGGAACTGCTTTTCTTGGTTATGCTTATTACAAAGTACGGTTTTAAATGTTGAGTATAAATAATTTCTTCTATTTTTTCATATTTGTATTTAGTAAAACTTTATACTAAAAAGAATTAGATATATTGTACGTATTATATTTTTTCGTTTTCACTTTAGTTTACTCCTGTTGGATCCTGGTTTAGAAATAGAAAAGGAAGGAAAAACGAAATTGCTCACAAATATTTTGAACAAATATCGAAAGAACCTTTTCAACCTATTCCCAAATCGGTGAATACAAATTCGCGAAGAAAACGAGTACAAATCGCTTATCATCAGAGTGGAGATTAGAATTATTAAGAAGTTATGCAAAATGATAATTTATTGGATGAGGCAAATGAGAATTTGATGCTAGCAGCATAGCATATGTTCCTTTTTTTTTAATGAGTCTATAAAAAACGTGTAATATAGGAAAAATGTAAAGCTTTCATTATAACACATTACTTCGAACATATAAAAATTATTATAATATTAAGAATATGCAAATTTACAAATGTGAAAAAGTTAACTGAACAAGTATTAAAGAAAAAAAGCGCTTTAAATTTGCACCACACATCGTATGTATTTATTTTTTTTTTTTTTGTTAAAGCATTTATCTAAAATGTTTTTTTTTTTGTGACTTTTTTTAGTAAATGATAAAATTTTTAATATTGCATATTTTTTTTTAATCCATAAAATCAATTAATATGAATTATTTTTATAATAGCGTATGACTAACATATCTCAAATTATAGTATTAAGTTTTAATAATATGATTAACATACAGTTTTATGTTCGAAAAAGTGTAATATACATTTTATTGGATTGAATATGAGAAAATTAAGGGAAAAACGAATTATGGGGAAACACTAAAATTAACACTTTTGTTCGGAGTCATCCTAATTTTGAGTATACATATAATGCAAATAAATAACATAAAAAAATATTAAATTATTCATTTATTGATAGCATATAAGAGTAACCTTAAAAAATATATAGAAGGTTATTATTTTAATATGTGCTCATTTTTATGCTGGTCCTATATTTCTATAAATTTAAATCGTATTCTCCACTTAGGAATAAATAGAAAAAGAAGCATTGCTCTATATATTTAAAATGTTTTTATCTTTGAAAGTTAATCGAAGTGATTTTTTGTTTTTTTTTTTTTATAATATAAATTAACAAAATGAAGTGAAGGAACTAATCAATTAATGTTGTAAATTTATGAAATGTGTATCTTCCAAAAATTATGAAAACATGTATTCTACACTTTTTTTATTGGAATTACCTTATTTATATTAATACTCATAAAATCCCCCACTTGTTTGAACTAATTAACTTTAATTCTGTGAATATCCTACACGCGGTCTACTGTTTTGATCGTCCCTATATGGAGGTTGAAAAGGTGCTCCTAAAAATTCTCGCTCCATATCTTGCTTTATTTTATGTTTTAATGTTTTCGTGCTTCCTATGCGGTTGAGAAACCAAGATCTAAAGGGCGTGAACTATTGGTATAAAAGGAAAATGCGAATTATTTATTTATACTAACATAATAATAATTACGATTTAATTATAATATTTTATTTTTTTAAATGTAATATCCTTTACTTTATATAAAAAAAGGAAAAAAAGGATTGTTCCAATAACTGAACTAAAAACAGTGACAGGAAGTTGGAGATATGGATTTTTAGCTGGATTTTCTGGTTGTTCTTCGCTTGCACGTGGTACATCTTTTGGTTGTTCTGGACAAGCAGTTTGAATTATTGTTTTAGGTTTACATTCAGGTGGTGCACAATATGGCTTACAAATTGTATTGAGATCTTTACATACCTCTGGTGAACAAACTTTTTCAATTTTTTGTGGTGGATAATCACACTCCTTTTGTTCTGGGCATTCGGTACTTTTATCTGGTGGACAATCTATTTTTCCGAACAGAGATCCTACCTTTTTTAGAGAACAATTGCTATCGATTTCGAAATAATTTCTCTTCAGTATGGTATCACTGGAAATAGTTGAGATATACATTAACATATGTCTCAAGTCTGTGTTCCTCTTTTCATTAAAATATATGCACTTTTTACTATCAGACATTATATCTTCCATTAGCTCCATTTTCTGGTTAATTATGCACATATTTTCTAGTGTTTTTTTGATGTTAACTAAACCATAAGAAATATTTTCATCGTCGAAATTACATGGTTTATCATAAATTTTTCTTTCTTTTTCTAATTTTCTCCATACACAAGGAATGCAATCATTCCATATATTAAGCGACAAACTACGAATTGTATTATACTCATTCTTTTCTTTATATAACCAGTATGTAAAGTACCTGCAATAATCATTGCCAAATTCTTGGTTAAAATGATTTTCATTGTCCTTATAATTTTTAACAATTCTACGAATGTATTTATGTATAGAACCTAATTTTTTACACTCTTCACATTCTTGTAGATAACTAGATATGTTTACCTTGTCTGATTTAACATAATCCAACTTGTTAAAAAAAGAAATTTGAGGAATACTATTTATTGCGTTCTCCTGAAAATTACAATTACAACAAAAAAGTGAACTGAATTATACATAAATAAACCTTATTAAACAATTATAACTGTCAGAAGAAAAAAGGAAGGTTTTGAATGTAAATCTTAAAAACATACCACATCGTCCATTTTATCATTCTCTATTTTATTTCTTTATAATTAAATTGTTCTTTTTTATCGAATTTAAAGATTATGGTATACAATAATATTTTTTTATTACTATTACGATTTATACATATAAAAAATAGGTTAATAACTTATACATAGAAAAATATTAAATATTTAAAAAAGCAACAATTGAAAAAAAAATATACACTGTTATTTGTTATATTTTTTATATATGTATTATTGGAATATGCAAAATACATTATAAAAAATTAAATAAAATATTATCGATAATAATTATATAAAAGAAAATTAAATTTTTTTTTTCTTCTACATCCTTTATTATTATTGCCCTATTACATTAAATTATGTTTTATAATGTATTTTGATAATAATTATATAATAATATGAAATGAATAATATATCCTTGATTTATGAAGGAGTCACGTAAGAAACTTAAAAATATATAAATTGTTACATTGTGTTATTATTACACAATATTAAATTTTTCCATAACCTTATTTTAATCTAATAATAATATTATAATTTTTAATATTTTGTAGTAGAATATCGGTTTTGTTAAATAAAAATATAAAGATATTCATTAATTAAAAAAAATTAATTTAAACATATAATACTTCACATAAGACATGGGTGTACATTAATAATTAATATTACATTATATTTTCATTATAAAAATAATGATTTCTTTTGCTAGGATTATTAATTAGGTATTGATTATAAGCATTGATTCCTCTACTTTAGCTCCGATTTATATAGTAAATTACATTTATAAATACAATTTGTTTTTATATATAGTTATTAAAAATTTAATTGTATATTAATGATTTCATTTTTATTTCTATACTTTTGGAAATGTTAAGTATTAATAAAAAGAATTAATCACGTTCTTCCCCCAATTATGTTTATTTAAAAAACAGAATTATCTAAACATTAGTATTATGATACACTTATATGTTTTTTTTAATGTGACACTCTTTTCTTCTTATGTATTTTTTCGGAGAGTGCACTTATTATTTAACTAATTGTTA
>NW_001849957.1:0-10105 GCF_000002415.2 Plasmodium vivax
TAATAAATTTTTAATATTTTTAATAAATATAGAAATATTTCGACATATTTATATCCCTATTTATTATAGAAATATCTATATGTTCAATTCTCCATTCCCTCCGTTTTGTTAAATTGTACATCCACCATAATTACAATATATTATAAAATAATCATTTATTTTATTATAATTCGTACTTTTGTTTATATTTTTAAAATAATTAACTTGAAAAGGCATTAATATTTAATTTTTATGATGTGAATTATATTGTGTTTTACAAGAAAGCATATATATAAAAGAATTTTTGTTTCCTTAGTAAATCAATTAATTTGAATTACCATTCATTTATATAAGTATTGTTTAATATATTATTTTATTTTCATATTAACATTTTAAATAACTGAATTAAGAATATATATATGTACATATTCATAATAATAAATTATGAATATGTGAATACTTTCAAAAATTATATGATGAATATAAATACTTACATTGAATAACATTTAAAAAAATGTAGTAGTATACTTCATTGCTATATCATGTATTTATTTTAAGAGTTTAAATAGTGGTATAAATAAAAACATATTATATACACTGTGTTATTCAATTTAGATAGTTCTCTTAGCAATATGTTAGTTAGTTAAAATTTTGAATATTTATCATACCCAAATTTTCTTACCAATGTTTTAATATCATTTATGTGTTTGGCACGAAGTGTTTATATTAGTACATAATGATTTTACAATTTGTTTAAATTTTAATATGATTTATTATAATTATATAAGGTTTCGCAAGAATAATGATGATCAGGAAGAAAAATAATATTCAAACATACAAGATAACCGTAATTATAACTGATAAAAAAAGTATAGTACTGAATAGTTTCATGTTATTTATGTTTGCAATAATTTTTAAATAATTTAGTATATATATATATTAGAGAACGATTTTTGCGAATATGATATGCTTTGATATTATATATATCGTCATCATAGTACTTATAATGGTTACATTTGAGTTCTCTCTAAAATATTTATTTATTGTTTCTGCAGCTTAGATTCTTGTTTATCAAATATTTTACATAAGATAATGTATTAAAAATGTATAATGATTTTGGTTTTTATGCATCCTTTGCTTGTAAAGTTGTTAGTAGATTAACAGAGGTTATAATGTTTTTTTTAAATTTTGTTATTTATATGCTTCCTTAAGATTCATTATTAATAATATAAGAAAATTTTGCGTTTGAGTACATTTTATAGCCAATTAGAACTTAGTATTCTTTTTATTAAGGCGTATTCATATAAAATATTGTATAAGCCGTAAAAAGACAAATATTTACAGATATATGATAATATAAATTAAAAAAATATTTTATTTCAGTTTTAGAGAATAAAAACAAATAAATGTATTCAAACAAACACTAACGAGAAGGAATTCATTATATTTATCTTTTATTGAAAAAATATATTAAACTTCGAAAAAAATAAGAAAAATTTCAGCTTAATTATTGTATGATTATATGTACTAAAAAAAATGTAACAGTATATAAAATCGTAACCATGCTTCTAAAAGTATGTATGATTTATAATTTAATAATAGATACAGTATGATTTACTGTTACAAGGTGATTACAATGGAGTAGCCCAAATGGAAATATATAATTTTATAACATTGAATGCTTAACAATGCTTGTTATCATTGATAAGCTTATTTAACCAGGAAACAAAAAAAAAGTTTAAAAAATTACAAAAAAATTTTAGTTCTTTTTTAATGAATTACATAAATGATCTATTTTTTAATAGGAATATTGATGACTATGATGAATATTCAAAAGCACTATATGAAAATGGGATTCTTCTTTCTTCACTTCCATTCGAAGGTTGCTGTAGTACTCTTTGTAGCTTTTCATTCATATCATTTTGCTTCTTCCTTTTTATTTTAGTAAAAATAATCCGCAAAGCCTTGTACTGTAAAAAAATAAATTGGTAAAATTATAATTTATTTATTATATATAATTAAAAGAGTATGAATAATTTTTTTAACGTAATAAATTTTAGTTTACTTTCATAAGAAGTATCAGCAACAGAATAATTATCAATGGTACTACAGCGTTTATGATATATTTTTTATATTTTATTATGAGGTTGAATACACTAGTGTCTTGGTCAAATAAATTTTCGCTGAAAGCTACTTTCTCTGTATTCTCATCTGGACGTGAATTCTCATTACGCGTTAATGAATTTGTAGCAGCGTCATTTGTATCATGTGTGCCTGTAATTTTATTATATTTTTACGAATTTGTAATAAGAATAATATCAAAGTACATAACTTTCATTTTTTACATGGATCTCCCTCCAAGAATAAATTATTCTAAGGGGGTGTGATAAAAATGAAGATGAAGTTCGTTGATAACATCCATCTTTTAGAGAGTATTCACTTTTTGTATCCTTTTTTTTTGTTGTTTTTTACCTCTATTAGCATGTACAAGTGTATCATGATTTGCCATTTGGTTAACATTTGACTCATTTGTCCCAACTGATTCTGATGGACCGGTATCAGTTTCCCTTAGTGCTTGTCCATTATTATCAGATGCCCTTTGCAAAATATCTGCAGTATTACCTGTAGAAAAAGCCATATCAAAAAGGAGAATTTCCTTTAGTATGTATTTCTAGAGTATTTTTAAGTTTCGATATGTCGTCAATTATAACTCATACGTCATTTTACGATTAAAAATAGTATTATGCATAATTAACACTGTCAAAGTGTCCACTAACAACATTAGGCACTTTATTGTCAAGGGAAATTAATAATACAATTCACCAAAGTTTTCTGAAGAAAATGTAGACTTACCAGCATCAGGCACAACACCTAGATATTTTTTACAAGGAGCAACTTCACCGCGTGCTTCATCGCAATTAGATTTTCCATCAGTACATACACAACTAGTAGATTTAACATGAGAAGGTGCATGACCAGATTTATCTACAGAAACTCCATCCACAATGACACTGCTACCCGATTCTTCGGTAACAATATCTTCACTAGCAGGGGATTCTCTATCTTTATCTACATCAACAGGAGCTTTATCACCAAGAGTGCTAGGAGCAGTATGAGGAACAGTAGAAACTAGATCACCAGTTGCCCTACCAGGTATGTAAGTGACATCACCTCTATCACCTGCTTTTTGATCTTCAAAGATTTTACTCGCAGCTGCTTGCCGAACAGGGTTATTATTATCTGAAGTGTGATTACCAGCATGGAGATCTTGAATATCGCCTTTACTTAAATGCTCTACTTGAGTAGTATTATCTGAATTGGATTCCCCAGAGGATGAAGTTTGTGAGGGAAGATCACTTGCTTGAATACCTAATTCACTGCTTGAGAGAGTATCGGATGCCGATACAGGTTGGGATAACTGTTTTTCTTCTACATTTGTGCTAGAATGGTCATTATCTATTTGTTTAGATTCCTTTACTTGGGTCATGTCCAAATTATCGGGAGGTTTAATATCACCTTGACCCTGAGGACTTTCTTTTGTTTGTTTTGTTACTTCTCCCTGAGCATGGCTTGAACTTTGTTTTACAATACCTTCTCTTTGCGAACTTTCCAATTTAGGTGTTCTTGCGTCCACTCCCAACTGGGATTTACCATTCACTGTTTCAGCTCTTTCATTTTTACAACCACTTCTTCCGCAAGCTTCTTTTGTTCCGCTTTTTAATACAGATCCTTTGTTGGCAGAAGGAATATATTTTTTATTGCATTCAGGAATTTCGGGACATTCCTCTATAAAATCCTTTATATTGTCATTTTGAATTAATTTAACAGTTACTAAATTTTTAACGTAACAATGATTTAATTCTCTATCTTTTTCTTTTATATTTTTTTTTATTATATCACACCTTTTACAGAATTCTCTTTGATTACTTTTACTTAATGCTTCTATTTGCCTTACAAACTCATTTCGATATCTTGAATAATCACTTATGCATTTAGGCTGTATGTATCTTTTGATAAGATCACTACTAATCCTGGATGTTCCAGCCCAACTCGACATTATTCTTTATTATGTAGTTTTCCCTTATTCTTATTTTAAATAAATAATTTGGCAGAATAATTTATGTGTTTGTGTAGACACATTTGCAACATGGGATTTTAAAATTTCGTATTATGTTTTTAGATATTTACTATTCGGGATGTATAAATAATTAAAATAATAAATGTTATAAATATGTTTTACCAAATCAATAATATTTTTCAACAGTTATCATATTAATAATTTATTTAATAAAAATTTCACAATTCTTTTTTGTAATGGCAAGTGTAATCTAATTAGTCACAGTAACTTATGTTTACACTATTTTGTTACATTTTTAAGTTTTACTTAAATACAACTCCAGTGCGATATATATAAATGTGAAGATTTGTAATTAATTCGTGGTAGAGTATACATGGGCTTCTACAGTTCATATATACTGAACAAAAACAAATAAAATAACCAAGGTTGGAAATTTTTAAGTAGCAATTACAAGTGAAATATTGATGATTCTGGAAATTATTGTTTACATATATGTGCATGTATTCTTTTCCTTTAGTGCTAAGAAGAACATATGTTTATTGTTATTTATATTTGCCTTTATAACTCTCGTATTACTCGGTTATGGTATAACATATTATATTTAAAATCTAGTGATGTTCTATTTTGTTTCCAGATAAAACCTTTAGTGGTTAAGCATTTGTACAGCTGTCATAAATAATCTGATTTAATTTTGAGTTTCGTAGAGTTACATATAAATATAACTAATGAATAGTTTATGAATTACAAGCTGGTTTATTATTTCGAAAACGACTTGCCCTTTAATATGTCTATATTAATAATTAAAACGAATTCCATAACTGTAGCGCTTCAAAATTAAGAGTTAATGTTTTTCTCGTGTGTATAAATCTTACTAAATTTTTTAGTAGCCTTTTTATTGCATATATATTTATATATGTTTACGTATTTTTGCAATCATTGCAAAATTTTTATGGAAGAAATCTTTATATTATTATACAATCTAGTTTAAAAAATATATAACAGTAAATAACAACTATTGAAGTAAATATTTAAGTTTATTGTACATATTTTAAAAAAGTTTAACATATATGAGAATAAAAAATGATGACATTTTAAGTGCTAAAAAGAAGAGAAAAATTACTAAATAGTGCCAACTATTTCTATGGAAACATACAAATTTGTTTAAACATAAATAAATATACATAAACCAGAAAATACCAAGAAATGTGGATGTTTATATACATAATTTTGTTCAACATTTCGTGCGAGATAATATTCAAAAATGAGGTTCAAATTTAGAAATCTTTGCTTTTTTTATGTTATTTTTCTTCAAACCTTTTTTATCAAAAAACACTTTAGAACCACTAAAAAGTAGTATTTTAGTATAAAAAAATTAAAAGTTCAGATGCATTAATTATTTAACATTTTTTAGATACAAATTTTGTGCGAAAGTGTATTTTTAGGAAAATTTTTATAATATGCTATAAGGCATATTTTATAGAATTTAGGCGTAAATTAAGGTATACCTTTTATAATTCGTGAAAAGAACAACAAAAAGATAAATTAAAAAAACGATATTCTTTGAAACGAAAAAAGCATTGTTATCGTCATACATTTTTATAAAATTAAATAAATATTTTTAAGTAAAAAGGGGATTTTCATGTAGACAACATTTATTAAGTAAATGGGGTTGAATTAACATAACAGCTTCAATGCAAATTGTGGTTTCATACTGTGCCGATTTAATATTATATGTTCTATTTCGCATTGCAAAGCGCATCTACTATATTTTGTTTTAATGCATCAAAATTTTTAAAAAAAGAATTTGTTGTAGAATATTATGCTTTGTATGAAATTATTTTTTTTTCTATTTTCCGTGAATATTATGCCTGAGGAAGGTAAATTTGGTATAATCATAGTAGGATGCAATAATAGCTTGATCAAAAACATGGGAGCATACTAAATTAGAAAACATGTATTATTTTAAAAACTAATATAGAGTAATGCAAAATATATCAATAGATCAAGCGTTTTAATGTTTCCTATGTCCATATATATCTAATTATGACATTCATTATTACATAGAGTTAATACATAATATATCAAGATGGCACTTTCATCTGAGAAAAATTGGGTACACTTTTACCATATAACTTGCTTATTATTTGTATATTATATGTTATTATAAATCTTATAAAATGTATTATATTTAATGAAAAAGTATGTTTACATAAAAATGTTTACTTTTTCAACAAAAATCACAGGTTGAAGTACTGCAAAATTTGCCGTCATATAAAGAATATGAAAAATTGGATAAAGTAGACATTAAAAATGAAAACAGTAGTCATTGTAATGATCTAGGAAGTACAGATGAAGGGGATAAAACGCTTTGTAAAAAGATAGTACAAAATTTAAACCAATTATCTGCATTAAAGGATGATGAGAATCTTGATAATAGTTGTTATTACTTTCAACATTGGTTCTTTGATAATATAGCGAAAAAATATTATGATGGAGATGAAAGGGGTAATAATTATCCTGTTGCTGAAAAACTTTATAATATAGTATCAGAAATTACTCCAGTATCATCTAAAATGGAACCATGCAAATGTTATGAATCTGGTTATCCTGATGTTTGGAAAGAAGAGAAACATTTGCACGACTATTTTGAAAATCACAAAGATATTAAATGCAACGATTCTGATAAGTCTAAGTGCGAAAAATATATCCAATATGTTACTTATATTAATACTTTATTCCAAGAAAAAGTAGATAAATGTTGTGATGGAGAAGATCTGGATGAATATGGATTTTGTGAACCTTATTTTAAATGCGAAAATAAGTACAGTCCTCAAGATTTATTAGCTCAGTTAAAAAAAGAACTTCAGGAATTAGGAAAGAAAGCGGAGGCACCACGTGACGGAGGTACAGGTGCAGTAGAAGCTGGTAAAGCGCCAGGAAGTGGAGCGGAAGAACGAGAAAAGAAGACAAAGGAAGAAGTAACTGCGGAAGCAACGGGAAAGGAATCAAAAGAAAAGTTAGTAGCTGGAGAAGTACCTAAGGAAAAAGCAGCAGATTCCCTAGCACAATCTGCACTGGAAAAAACTATACCCACACAACCAGCAGTACAAGGATCTGTAGGGTTGAAACCTGGTGAATCAGAATCTAGAGAAGAACCTGCATCTGCAAAACTCGTAGGGAAAAAACCACCAGAAGAAAACCCCATAGCGCCTGAATCTGGAGGGGCAAAACCTGCACCGTCAGAAGGTGCACCTGCAAAACCTGTAGCGACAAAACCACCAGCAGCAGGACCCGTAGCGGTAGAATCTGAAACCGTAACTCCTGCAATGGCAGAATCTGGGAAGGCAAAACTTCGAGAAACAAAACCTGCACCTGCAAAACCCGTGGCGGCAAAACCCGTAGCGTCAAAACCTGAAACGGAAAAAGCTAAAGAGATAGTAGCTGAAAAGGAAGCAACTAAAGAGATAGTAGCTGAAGAGGAAGCAACTAAAGAGACATTAGTTGAAGAGGAAGCACCTGAAGAGGTAGTTGATGAAACTACGAATACTTTGCAACCAGAAGAACCTTTGGGTCCCCCACCAATAGAGAGCGCTGAACAGGATGTTCATGTGATATCATCTCATAATACAGAGCCTGCAAGCAACGCGCTTCCTCTGACAATTACGGATACCCCTAATACTTTAGGAACTGCACATGAAGGGTTGGACTCAAATTTTTTTCGTAACATCATCATGGCTGTTGCAGTACTTGGAAAAATTTTCTTCCTTTTCTACTACAACAGGGTAATTGCACATTCGATTTTGTGAAATATGAATGTTGTGTTATTATCTGTAATATGTTTTAATTTTAAATGAGTTGTTACAAAGTTAACATATTTTTATACCTCTTACATATTCATTTATGTATCAGTCTTCAAGATTGGAATCAAGCTTACGCAAAAAAAAACGTAAAAAGGGAAAAATATTTGAGCATAATTACTACGAAGAGTATGAAAAGGAGTTAGAAATGTATGGTTCTGAGGAAACGTTTTTAGATTCTGAAACGGATCGATTATACTTGAATTACCATCCTGATCAAGACTCATATTATTAATTAGGCATATAAGGTGAAGACTTATATAATAGTTATTATAATAGGAAATATTAGTAAAACCTATTTTGTATTTATTATTATTAGACATAGTAAAACGAAAACGATGATATATATATAGAAATTGTACTAGTTCTTATGTAATTTAAAAATCATCCAAATGTTTTATTTATCGCGAGAATATTTGGAAGATATTAAATTATGTAAATAATGCAGATACTAAAAATGATGCGATTTTTAAATTAAATAGCACGTTATTAATTTAAGTATTATTTAAATATCAACAATATTATAGGGGCTAAAAGCTTAATAAATGTTTTAAAATATAAATACGTCTACTGTATATGTATGGAATATCATTTAATAAAGAAAATTCTTAGGACGATGTAAAAAAAATTAAACGAATGATACAAATCTTTTAACTGGATAATATATATATATATATATATATATATAATTAATTAAAACATGTTGCACAATGATGTGGAATTTTATATAAACATTTTTAGACTATGTTAATTATTATATTTAACTAGCATAAGGCAATATAGCATTTAAACCTGTATTTTCATATATGTTTTTTTGTCAATATAATGTATAAATTAAGAATTAATACTTTTTTTTTTCGTTATTTTATTTGTTTTAAAATATGTTCCTTTTTTTTTGTATAACCATTTTACTGCTTTGATAGCATAATTATTTGTTATATTTTGTTTATGATTAAAATATGTATATATATATTTTTTTAATATCAAATTTCCTATTTTTAAGATAAACTAATTCTATGCATGATAAAGCATCTTATAGAAACTCAAGCTATAATATTATGTGAATAAGTAAAAAAATAGTTTGTATTATAACTAGGGATGTATTTGTCATATTCATTACCTTTAGTTGATTATATGAAATAAATATAAGCATATTCATTAATATAGGAAAAAAAATTAAATATGGAATATACTAAAAATATGAAATATAAAAGTATTATCATTTGGTGTCCAAAAAGAAAAAGATCATGACACCCATTATATTGTAAATATAAACAAAAATAAGGATATGGTGTTAATACTATTTTCCTTTACTTATTATTTCAATGCTCAAGAATTTTAAAAAAATTATTCATGGCATTGCGTAACAGTCCTTATGGTTATATTATGTTTTCTTTTATTTTAAATGACTAAAAAATATTCCTTTTAATATATTTTTAATATGAAATTAGAAATTTAGGTTTATTTATTATATAACGATATAAGATAATATTACAATCAATACGAAATCTAATGCTTCGCATAAAAGATTAATTCTTTATGTTTTCTATTATATAGTGGAGAATACAGTATTTTTCCTTTAAAAATAAATTATGGGAAAAATAAATTTTCAAGCATATGTATTTAAAAAATTCAGTAACTCATATTTGTATTCGGATAAGTTTAATATAAATGTACTTAAAAAATTATAAATAATTTTATTATATAAAAAAATAATGAAAAATGAACAGCAGTACATTAATTATAATAAGGAAATACATAATGATAAAAACAATTTATGTTACTGATATTTACTAAAGGAAAAAACGTAATTCAAAAAAATAAGGAATACATAAATTATTTATTTTATTCCGAATAACATATATATGTAAAATGAAGGATATGTATCACAGAAAAAATTTAAAAAAAAATAAAAAATTTCAGGGCTTATTAACATTTTAATATATGGAGTAATAGCAAATTTATTTTAGGAAAATGTGTCAATTTTTAACATATTCATTTATATAAATCGTAAATAATTTTTTTCTCCATTTAATGTGTGTTTGAAAATTTTTATTATAGCGTATTCCTTATGAATCCAAATATTTTACCGCTAAATATATGACAGAATTGTACATTACTATAAAAATACCATATTAAATGATAAAATAAAGATGTATGTTAGGATTTTTTCATAAAAAGGAAATTCAGA
>NW_001849956.1:0-21134 GCF_000002415.2 Plasmodium vivax
TCGCATAAAAATAAATAATTTAATATATTAAAGAACAAATCTTTTGAGATAAAGGTATAGGACGTTCATAATTCTATTTTCTTTTGTAAGCTAATCATCTGTTTTAACTCGTTTCATGTGTATATATTTAACAAAGCACATAATTTAAAAGGTAGACATTCTCAAAAATATATATACATTTGCAACAATAGAAAGATATAACAATTCGAAAATAAATATTTTCCATGTATTTTAACAAATACACATACGTTATTTTTTATTCCAATCATATATATGTCACGGCAAGTCTTTAAAAAGGTTCCTTCTTTGTTTGCATTTAAATATAAAAACCTTTCCTTTTGAATTATTCCTTGTGTTTTATTCATTCGCTTACTTTTTTGACGGTAATACGGCGTGGTTCATGTAATATGCTATTTTTTTTTTCATAAATTAATATACAGAAACACTTTATTTTACAACACCCTATAATAATGTATTCATTAGGCACACTATTTTTTTACATTTGCATAAAACATAGAATGATAATTCTGTTATAATCTGAAATGTGCTAATAGTACATATGTAATACAAAGTATCCTTTTACTGTAACATATACCACCCAGATGGTAAAAAACTCTTATTGTAATATTATCACTACCTAACTTATACCCTAGTAAGGAAACCTAAACTTAGCATAGTTATAATAAAAAATGTACTACGAATAATACACTTAAACAAAATAAAAATGTAACACATGCATATTTGCTCTAAATAGAATGGCAATATAAACAGAGACGCCATTTTAATATATTTAGCATATTCCACCTAAGGATCTACATCTATGTGTCACAAGAACACTAGTGTTGAACAGATGAGTGTGAAAAATAAGTTGCTCATAATTTAATTATACGTACGATATGTTTTATTACTTAAATTTAAGCATACATTGCAATCGTTATTACAGGTTTGGGAATATTTTTACCTTATTAGTATTTTATATTATCCTGTTCGTAGGATTGCACATTAGGAATTGTTTCTGCTGTCTACTTTAGCGTAGGTTTATGAAAAAAAAAAATGCGTTCATCTTAATTCTTTTTGCACGAATGTAATTATTATGTATTGTGTAAAGAATTATTGCACATTGCAGTCTGCTAGGTAAAGCATTAAAATTCTAGCAGTAAATCATAAATATCTCTGCATAAAAATATTATCATTTAACTCTTACTTGTTTTTTACGTTATTTCCTACAGAAATTGGGGGCATACTGCTGTATGAAAATTATGCAATAAATGTTTTAAAAATAATACAAAGCATACAAGAATAAAACTTTGCTGACATCAATGCATAAGGTGATATATTAATTGAGGATACAAATATTGGGTAATTATGAAAAAGAATAGTTCATTTAAGCAAATAACTATTAATATTATTATAAAACCCTTGTTTCTTTTTCATAATGATGAATAAACGAATAATATACAAAAAAAAAAAAAAAAACAAATCAGAGCACTCAAAGAAATTCCAATCAAAGAATATAAAGTATAAAAAGGAAGATACAAATATCAAATATAAAAATATAAAATATCTATTTTTAAACCCCTCTATCTGCATCATAAGAGTTTATTTGCGGTTTTTCTCAAAAACTGCTTTATGATTCCAACAAATTTCCTATTTGCATTTTTTGATGGTACTATTTTTATAGTCCATTTAACTCATTTTTTCAAATCGTTTTCACAACATATCTGGGATATATAATTGTCTTATATTCTTAACGAATGATATGAATCTTTTATTGGTACTATGTGCTTTCCACACATACTAAATTATTCAAACCTTATTATGCACACTGGCATAAACCTTTTGAATTTTGAACGAAATTAACCCCTATTTATCATTTACTCATTATAATTCATGCGCACATTTCTGCTACGATATTACTATTATATATATCTTTATCAATTTTAGATCTTATAATTATAAACTAAAACTTATTTTCTATTAATCTTTTTTTTAGAAATCTTTGCTTTTTTTGTACTTATAAGAATCACATAAACATTAATGGATAATTATTAACTCTGTTATATTTGAGTTTATATTTCACGTAATTCATACAGCTAATTCCTGCCTCTTCTTTTTCTTTATCCTATTAACAACATAACCGTCTCTAAACGAAAATCACACTTACATCTCCATTACAGCACTTTCCTACACTATTTTGTACTAAGCATTAATATATCACAATCTGCTTCGTGAAGATTGATATGAAAGGTACATACTACTAGCTCCCGAATCTGAAGGAGTGTATTCTGAAGGGGTGTATTCTGAAGGGGTGTATTCTGAAGGGGTGTATTCTGAACCAGTCTCTGATGTTGCGCTTGAGTAATTTGAACTAACATCACTCATATAACTATTTATATTTTCCGCTCTTCTTTTTTTTCTCCATAGCTTTGCAGAATGGGTCTATTAAACAAAAAATAAAAAAAAATTTAAAGCATGTTACGTGTATTATTTACATTGTAATTATACATATATGTGTGCAAAGGTATAAATGCCAATATGAAAATTTTATATGTTATTGTGTAATTTTGCTTACTTTAATGTAAAATAATAATCCGAGAAATACTCCTATCATTACTCCAAGTATCAACCCATTGTGAATTTTACGAGTTCTCAATAATCTTTCATTCAATATATTAAAATCCTGGGGTGCAAAGCTTGTAACCTCATGTGAACCATAAGAACTTTGATAATTTTGTACTTCACTAGCAATACGTTGGTTCAGTTCTTCACTTCGAAAGTTTCCGTGTGTATTTCCTCTTTCTATTATTTCGATTTGATTTTTTAAACTCTCTAATAAATGCTTGGGATTATACTGATCTTTACAATTAAAATAATGCGTACATTCTCTCTCCACCGTTTCATCAACAAGGTAACAACATAAGTTATTTTCTTTACGTTGCTTATATATATCATTAATATAGTTAACGTAATTATAATACATACGACATTTTTCCCTATCTCCGTCTTTACAATTAATATGGTTAAAGTTTCTGAAATAATCGTGCAAGTCTTTCTCAACCTTAACACTTCCCGCATTACGGGAAGCATAGCATCTACGATCAGGATGATCCTTTTCTTCATAATTGACATTGTTTATTACATCAAAAAGATTATTTGAAAGTTCATAGTTACTAAAATACTTATCATTATTACTAAATTTTCTCCTTACCTGATCACTGAACCAATGCTGGAAATAAACACAATCATCTTTACGATTTTGGCTATAGTAATTACTACTGTGCAAATTTTTTAAGATAGTTACTGCTCGTTTACAAAAGTTTTTAGCTTCCCCATCCTGAATCCCTTGTTTTTCACAGATTTCCTCCGCGTCACGCGTAACCCTGAAATAATTGAATCCATTATATTTTTGGTATGCAGGAAGATGACTAAATTCTTGATCCTAAAATTAGAAAGAAATATAATGCATCATATTAATAATAAAATCTCTTTCTTTTACGAGATAATTTGTTGTTTTTCTTTAGAGAATGTATACATAATATTCAAATAATAATCTACTGATAATACATTTAGTAAAATGGAAAATTACCCATTCAGTAGTAGCCATTGTTCCGCAAAAATAGAATTCTGTTATAATATATATTAATTAGCTAATCAATAGTGTATTCTAAATCGTAAACTTTAATGTATAATAAAAAATTAAGGAGGAATAAAAATGTAGAAAATTTATATCATTCCTTTTCGTCAATTTTTTAATTTAAATAAGTATTTTTTAAGATTAAGTTAAAATGATAAAGTTATCACACAAAATTTTTTTTCTTTCCCATAAAGGAATAAATAATTCTTACGAATGCTATATATGTTGAAGGAAATGTAATAATTTTGTTCCTTATTTGTAAAATGTTATTTTGTTTTATTCCTTAAAGAACTATTAAAAATGCTTATGCAAAAATAAATTTCATTTATATTTTCAATAGCAAAAATATAAATTATAATTTTTTATAATTTTTTTCGGGAATTTTTTTCAATGTTTCGACATTTCCTTTCCACTTGTAAGCTTTTAAAAAATGCGTACTTTTTTTTTTTTTTTTTTTGTGACCAACTTTTTAATTTAAATGCATGTTATACTATACTAATTTTTAATTTAAATGAAATTATAAAAAATATTTATTAATATTCATATGAATAATATTCGGTAAAGAAATGTTATTTTTATACAAAAAAAAATATATTTTTTATTGCAATTTTCTGGTAATTCTAATTTTGTACTACTCGGAAAAATTTAGCTTAATTTCTTACATATAATATGCTAACAACATTTTAATGCTTGTATAAAATGTGAAAATAGAGAGTTGCAAAATTTTGCGTACACATTATTATTGCATAATTCTACATAATATGTATATTTTATAATGAAAACACGTTTATGAAATAACTCCGTATTTTTTATGCTACCATTATACAATAATATATTATGGTTCCAATTTTGTTCATACGTTCTTAAATGCTTTACATATATTTTTTTTAGCGTTTTACTGAAAAAACAATTATATTTTTACTTAAAAAGCTAGTAAGTATTGTAACGATAAAAAGCAATGCATTATTTATTTTAAAAAAAAATTCATTTTTGTGAAACAATTTATAAATATTCCCCACACGTTTCGTTATAAATATTGTGCATTTAACTTTTTACAAAACTATTAAAGTTTGCGTATTTATAATGGTTAAAGAAAAGTATTATGGTCGCGGGTATATTCGAAATTAATAATAATAATTGCGCTTTGTGATAACACTCACAGTGTGTTCTCATTATATAAATGTTCATCATATAAAATTTATTTATTTGGTTATTAAACTTTTGTGATTTATCAAATGAACAAGTGGAACAATTTCAATGAAATTTCCCAACAAGCACACAACTTATTCAGTTCTTTTTTATGTATATATTAGAAAAAAATAAAACACACCCATGATAACTGGTAAAGCGTTCTTTATATCCTAAAAATAATTAAGCCGTTATCACGTGTTAGCCAAAACACAGGATATTGTAATTATCATATAATATTGTTTCTTTAGAAAATTGAAATTTGCACATGGTGCTCATTATAACCATGTGATAAAATTGAGCATATCGAAAATTCATCAATAAATGTTTTAAATACCTCTACATTATATAAAATCACGTCTATGCTTAGTATAACCAAGTCGGTTATACACAATTTTAAACTTTAGTTGTTAAATAAAGGCAAATATACACATACGCACGAACGGAAAATAGCAAACCAACTACAACAATTAAGCATATATCATATAAATTATAAAAACTAATTAAAATACCAAGTTCTTAAAAGAACCTTACATAACATATCAATCATTTTACAATTTCCTGTAAAAAAATTGTCTATTTTAATTCGTCTCATGTGCATATATTTAACAAAGCGCAGAATAATAATTCTATTATGCTTTAAAAGGTCTTCTTCATGTGTGTAATATGAAATGTCTATTTATTAGTTAATGCACTATTAAAATGATAAATATATGTTACAGTAAAATTTTCACTACCTAAATTATTTTGTAAAGGAAAAATCGTGACATCTCATAGTTACAATATAAAATGGACTACCGGAAATACACTTAATCAAAATAAAAATCTAACACATGTATTCTTGCTCCAAACAGAGTGGTAGAATAAAAAGAGACACCATTTTAATATATTTAGCATATTTCACCTAAGGTTCTACATCTATGTGTCACAAGAATACTAGTGTTGCGAAAATAAATATTAACAATAAATTCCTTATAATTTACTTACACATACGATATGTTTTATTACTTAAATTTAAGCATATAAAGCAATGGTAAACACACATTTAAAAGTACTTTTACCTTCCTAATGTTTTGCAATATTCTGTTCATAGGGTAAAGTGCTAGAAAGGTGTCTCCTGCCTATCACATGGTGTGCTTACGAGTGAACAAACTAAACTGTGTAGTTTTTACTTTATTTCAATATGAAAAAAGTACATTTTTTTCTATATGAAAAATTATATTACATTACGTAGCTTATTTAAAATGTAAAAATTCGAGCAGTCTACAATGCACATTTCTCCATAATGATAACAACAATTAATTCTTATTTTTTGGTATTTTTATTTGTTACAAAGTTGACACTTTTTTATGAGTACATTACATAATAAACGTTTTAAACGTAATACAGTGAATACAAGGATGATACGTTACTGATATGAGTGCAACAACAAACATTTTATTTAAAGATATGAATGTTGAGTAATTATAAAAAAGGGATAATATATTTTGTAAAATATAACCATTAATATTAGCATGAAAAATAAATCTCTACTCTTTTGAATAACGAATTAATAAATAAAATACTAACAAAACACATTCACAACATAAGAATAAATTAAAATTAAAAAACCTAAAGCGCAGAAAAAAAGATACACATAACAGCATTGAAAAATGAAAAAATTATTTTTAAATTCTATTATCTAACTCATGCGTATGCTTTTACAGTATTTCCAACAAAACAACTTTATAACCGTAATGCCTTCCAAGTTTAAATAATTTGAAGCTGTTATCTTTATAATTACTTTTGACTCGGTATCTTATAAATATGGGTGCACAGCATTCTACTCGCATTAGATGAAATTTTTATTATCATCACGTATTTTCCATACATCTTAAGTTATTCTAACTTCAAATTCTTCAAATACTTATTCTTGAGTCTGTATACCTTTATAGTAGCATCCCCTTTGTAATTAAACTATTATAAATAATGTGCTCACTTCAGCTCCAACCTCTACATTAGCATATGTATATTATTTCTAAATTAGGGACCCCCCATTCAAATATCTTAGTTTTTATTAATTTTGATTTCGAAAAACTCCTATTTTTTCATTTATAAGTAGCACATAAATATTAATAAATATTCAATTATTAATTCGGTTATACTAAAGTTCGTTTTTCATATGCATTATGCAGCTAATTTGTGTTTCTAAGTCTCATTCTTCCCATTTATAATAATCATTATTAACAAAATTGCATACATATTTTCATAGCATCACTTTCCTATACTCTTTTGTACTAAGCATCCATATATCACAATGTGCTTCGCGAAGATTGATATGAAAGGTACATGCTACTGTCTCCCGAATCTGAAGGGGTGTATTCTGAACCAGTCTCTGATGTTGCGCTTGAGTAATTTGAATCAACATCACTCATATAACTATCTATGTTTTCCGCTCTTCTTTTTTTTTTCCATAGCTTTGCAGAATGGGACTGTTAAAAAAAAAAAAAATTTAAGAGGTGTTAAGTGTATTATTCACATCGTAGTTATACATATATATATGCGCAACGATATAAATGCCGTTATGAACAATTCATACATTTATATGTAATTTTGCTTACTTTAATGTAAAATAATAATCCGAGAAATACTCCTACCATTCCAGCAAGTATAAAGCCGTTGTGCAATCTACGTGTTCGTAATAAACTTTCATTCAGTGTGTGAAAATCCTGGGGTGTAAAGTTTGTAAATACAGGCATGTCATAATTGCTCATATAGTTATCCTCTTGAACGGCAAAGTGTCGACTTGATTCTCCACTCCAGGTTGTTCCTCTGTTTTCTGCATCTTCTACTTGTTTAATTTCTCTTTTTAACCTATCCATTAGATATTTGGGATTATATTGATCTTTACAATCAAAATAATGTCTACATTCAGGCTCCACAATATCACCAACTAAGTAACAACACAAGTTATTTTCTTTACGTTGCTTATATATATCATTAATATACTTAACGTAGTCATAATACCTTTCGCATGTAGCCTTTTCTTTATTTACACAATTAATACTGTTAAAGTTTCTGAAGTAATCGTGCAAATCTTTCTCAGCCTTAACATTTCCCGCATTACGAGAAGCATAGCATCTACGTTCGGTATAAATCTTTTCATCATAATTAACATTGTTTATAACATCAAAAAGATTATTTGAAAGTTCATAATTACTGAAATACTTATCATTATTACTAAAATTTTTCCTTACCTGATCACTGAACCAATGCTGGAAATAAACGCATTTATCGATACGGTTTCTGTCATTGTCATTATTATGTAATTCTTTTAAGATAGTTACTGCTCGTTCACAAAAAGCTTTAGCATTCTCATCCTGAATCCCTTGTTTTTCACAGATTTCCTTCGCGTCATGCGTAGCAGTGACACGATTGAATTCATCATATTTTCGGTATGCGGGGAAATAACGTAATAGTTTTTCCTATAATTAAGAAGATAGTGTGCATCATAAAAATCATTAAAAGCTTTCTCATAAAAGCGAACTTAGCATTTTACTTATAGACACACGTATTACGAAAATGAGAGTGTATTATCAAGGCATTTGATAAATTGGAAATTTACCCATTCAGCCATTTTTCCTAAAACTAATATCCTATTGTAATATATATTAACTAATTAGTGACACCTATCAAAGGCAATATATGTACATGTAAAAAACTCCACACAGGTGTGATATGTATGTATTTTATATTATTGTTTTACTTCAATTTTCGAATTTAAACAATCATATGTTCGTAAAGTGAACCCCCTTAAATAACCTTTTAAAAGAAGTTATAAAATAATATAATTATTATACGACATAAAATTGGCCCTTTTTATCATAAAAAATAATATATACATAAATTAAGTATATTATATAATATTCTAAAGGAAATATAATAATGTTGCTTGGAAAAATGTTAATACACTGAATCCTTTAATTTATTATCTAATGATTTATTGAAAAAAAAAATTACATGGCTTAATCTCAATAAATATTAATTTTTAACTTTTGCTGAAAATATTTTTTAATAATTCTACATGTCGTTTCCTGTTCTAGTTTATAATAATATGTGCCTCTTCTTTTTTTATTGTGACCAACTTTTTGACCGAAATGGATGTTGCACTATTTTTAACTTTTAATTTTTAATATTTAATTTTTAACTTTTAATTAAATTTGAAAAAAATATATCATATTGCTAAGCACAATATTCGATGCACAGATATTATTTTAATACAAATAAAAATATTTATTATTATAAAATTTGCGATTTGTTCCTGTGTTCCATGAAATACTATAGGTCAATTTAACCGTTCCATGTAACAGCCTTTTTAATGTTAGTATTATGAAGCAAACAGGGAGTTGCAAGATACCCGTACAAATAATTACATTATTTCGTGTACAATACATATTTTTGCAACATATATATATCATTTATTTCTTAATTTATTCCCATTTTAATTGTTACAAAAGTTAAAATTTTTTGTTACAACTACATTATGTAATCAATATTGGAAAAATAATAAACTTAAAACGAGTATATAACATACGGTTGCTGCTAGTGCATAAATTCATGCATTGATGAAAAATATATATGGGTGCACAACTGTCAAAAATTATAGTATAATTAAGCAAATGTTATTAACCTTATTGCATCAGAAGGTTCGTTTTTTTGAGTGATGAATTAATGAATAAAATACAAAAAAAGAACAAATCAAAGAGCTCTAAAAAATACCAATCAAAAATAACTAAGGAATGAATAAAAACGTATGCAAACCAGCATAAAAAATTTTAAATGACTATTTTAAAATTCTTTTATCTGACTAGTGCAGTCATTTTACAATGTCAATCTTAAAACAACTTTGCAATTTTAATGCATTCAAAATTTAAGTATTTCGAAAGCGTAATTTTTATAAACTATTTAGGGCACTTGTGAAAAGTAAATTTCACCTCTTATCTTAGATCTATAATTGTGTAGATCTATATACACATCACGCGAAATGATTGATTCTACCACGTATTTTTTATTCATCCGAAATTATAGCAGCTTTCTTATGCATATTAACAGTAATATTTTGGAATAATTCTGTGCAATTATATATATGCCCTACATGATATACCTCTTACAAATCATGTACACATTTTTTCCACCACATTGTGATTAAAAGCATTTTTATTATTTCTAAATTATGAGACAAATAATCGCAACTTCTTATTTTATATTCAAGAGCCTCTACTTAACTTTTTCCCCGAAGTATCATATATATACTAATAGATATTCGCTTATTAATTTTATTATAAGTTCATATTTTACGTTATTTCTACAGCTTATTAGCATTTCTTTTCCTGCGCCCCATATTAATAATAACCATCACTAAAAGAATCGTATATTTATACATTCATAATGTCACTGCTTTACACCATTTCGTACTATACGCAAAATTACCACTAGCGTTTCATTAAGCGTGGTATGCAAGATATAACCTCTTTTTTGGGAAATCTGAAAAAATAGAATCTAAATCGTCCCTTGATGAAACGTTCGAGTCAGTTTCACTAAAGTTACTCATATTGTCATCCACGTTTGATTCTCTTCTTCTTCTTCTTTTGTGCTTTGCTGAATTGGACTAATGAGAAAGAGGAAAATATAAAAAATGTGAAACGTATTTTCCTTTTATAATTATACATATAAAGACGTAAACATTATTATGACAAAACTGTTATGTAAACGTGATTGTATTTACCCTAATGTAAAATAGTAAACCGAGAAATATTCCTATCATTCCAGTAATAATGGAGACATTGCGAAATTTATGAGACTTCACTGTACTATCATATTCTGGTTCCATATCATAATTATATTGATAATTATGAGGTGATAAGTATCCCGCTTCAGATGAATCATAAGTGTTTAGATTATCTTGTGATCCATAATCCACATTGCCTATCCTTTGGCTTTGTAATTGTTGAATGTGTCCACCTAACTTAACTAACAGATTTTGGGGGTTATACCTTTTCCCACACTTAAAAAAACGCTTACACGCATCCTCCACCACATCATCGGTAGTGTAACAACATAAATACTTGTTATCATATTTTTTATATAAATCGTTAATATATTGAACATAATTATAATACATTTGGCATGTTTCCTCACTTAATCCATCACATCCAATGCGGTCAAAATTTTTGAAATAATCATGCAAAGCTTTTTCTTCTATGACATCTTCCACACTACGGTTAGAATATAAATTACATTTATTAGTGTTTACTTTATCTACTAAATTAAATTCGTTGATAACATCAAAGAGATTGTTGGAATTATCAGTGTTATTAATGTACCACCCTTTTTTTTTGTAATTTTTCCTAATCTCATCATAGAACCAATGCTGGAAATAAGAACATTCCTCATTATGTCTTTGCTTATTACTTATGGAATTTACTTTTTTCAAATTTGATACTGCTCGATCACAAAAATCTTGGGCATCCCCCCAGTAAAGTCCATGTTTCTTACATATATCAGTGTTGTATTCTACATCTTCATCAGTATTTAATTCTTTATATTTTTGGTTTGCAGGTAAATCGCGTAATAATCCTTCCTAATAATACATAAAAAATGTGCATCATAAAAATAATTAAAAGCCCACTCCTAAAAGCTGACTATTGATTTTTCTTAAAGACATATAAAATACTCAAATAATAACACATTAACAATAAATTTAGTAAAATGGAAAATTACTCATTCAGCCATTGCTTAGTAAAATAGGTACTATATTCTGATATATATTAATTAGTTAATCTACGTGTGCGAAATTTTATATATTAACGAATAAAAAAATAATAATAAAGCACAATATGTATATATTTTTTACTAATTCTTCACGTCAATTTTCCAGTTTAAAAATTTATTTGTACAAATATTTTTTTAATTATCTTATAAAAGTTAAGTAATATAATTATTACTACATCAAAATAGTACTTTTTTCTATGTTAAAAAAAAAAATAAAGTACGAAGATTGTACATTTTAAAGGAAATGCGATAATTTCGTCTACTGCTTGGGAAAATAATAATTTACTGAATCCCTTAAAGTGCTACTGAAACTTTTAATGAAAATAGCATGATATTTATAAATTTTTATAGTAAAAATATAAATTCTCATTTTTTCTAATTTTTTCTAATTTTTCCTAATTTTTTCTAATTTTTCCTAATTTTTTCAAATTTGCGTGGGAATTTTTTTTCTTATATCAACATTCCATCACCCCTTTATACATCTCGTAAAAATGCGTACTTTTTTTTTTTCTTTTTGGTAACCAACTTTTTAATTTAAATGTACGTTACACTTGCCTTTACCTTTAAATAAAATTAAAAAATATATTTATAAACAGTGCTATACATGATATTCGTTAGCGAGTTGTTATTTTAATACAGATAAACATATTTATTATTTCAAAAATTTGATAGTTAAAACTGTGTTACTTGGAATAATGTAACCTTTAATTTCGATGTAATATGTAACAACATTTTTATTTTCTCACAGTTATGCAAAAATACGGAATTGCAAATTACGCTTACACATTGTTGCATAATCCTGCATAACAATGATTCATAATAAAAATATGTTTATAGAAATTATTACTTAATTTATAAACACTTAATAAGTAACATTGTCATATCTGTCCCCAGCCTTTTTGAATAATTTCATTCATACTTTTTTTATTGTCATTATACTGGTAGTACAATGTTCTGTTTAGTTAAAAAACGAATATAACATCAATAGAAAACAACGTAAAACGAATTTGAAAAAATATATTTTTTGTAAAAAAAATTATAAGTCCTTCCTTCCTGAGACATAAATATTACAAATTATGGTTTTGTAAAATTATAAAGGCTTGCATACATATAATCATAAATTAAATGTACTATGAGGATTGCCACCTTAGAAATTGAAAAGAACAATTATTCTATATAATAATAATATATAGTGTGTTCTGATATATTCTTTAGTGAATAAAATTAATTTATTTTGTTATTATAAATTCGCGTTAAATGTTCTGCAGTTAAAATTACAAAAATTGGAAAAATTTAAACAGAATTTCCAAATACACACATTAAACATTTAGCTTTGTTTGAGTATATTTTTGAAAAAAATCACATGAACCTACAATAACTGATAATTTTATATATACATCATATTGGTAACTAAATAAATGTTTGCTTGTTAGTCAATATGTGTGGTATTACAATTATTATTTACTGTTGTTGAAAAATATTACTTTACATGCTGTTCCAATTAGAAATGTACCATAAAATTTATCAACTCGAATAATCATTAAAGTATATTTTAAACAAATTACTTATATATAAAAACAACACCACCACATCGTTAGTACAATACATATGTTAGCACATTCAATTTTATATCTCAACTGAATTCTTTCCACATTCGTATACCTGACAGAACTTGTAGGACGATTCTTTCAGAAAATAGACATATTGCTTAACCAATAAATAATTTGTTGAAATAAAATTTTAAATTATTTAACGAAAACGTAGAATACGAATAATTATACTTCTATGTTATGGTAATTATTCACTTATTTTTAGCTTTCATTAGAATTTTTAATAAGGATATAATTTATTTATAAGCGGTTACAGTAGAATAGTAAAAAACGCGTGAAATAAAATAAACTCCTGTTGTAAAAATTTATATCATTCGTGCAACGAATGATGAGTAAAAAAAATAAAACCTCACGTATAAAAGTACACTCATAATATATAAAAATTACGTAGAATAATTATGTATTTTTAGAAACATATGGTATTATCTTAATGTTTAAACATTTCAGCCATATCACCGAAAGGCTAATTACCACAAAAGATTACTTTTAATGTTGTTCCAATTTGTGTGTAAACAGGTAAAAAGAACATGCATTTATATTCCTATGCACATCTACGAATAAACACACTTTTATCTATAGTTCTTATCTGAATTGTTTTATAAATACATTTAGTAGTAATAAAATAGAGACATAATTAAAATACGTTTTTAGTAATGCAGCTTAACAGTATACTAGATAGCATACTGTACTACCGTGATAACCTTCCTATGTTGAGTTTAAAAAAAAGGCACCCTTCTATATTTTTTTAAAAATTGGTAATATAATATTTCTACATAGTTCAGTTCTTCAGAATTAAAAGCGAAAATAAAAATGAGTTGTTCTAAAAATATACACAATTTAGGAAAGCAACCATATCGTTATATTTTATATCTATTTTATTGCGAATGTGAAATAAATCGAAATCTATAAATATATATTGTATATGCTAAGAAAATAGGTAATTCATATTTTAATATTGTACCAATACCATTTCCGTATTAGATATAAAAAAACGATTCAACAGTTTTTGTTGATAACCTAATCGCGGTCAATTATATATCGCTTAAAAATTAGTTGCTTTTTAAAAAAGGTCACATCATTGTTCTCTTTTTCTAAATATTTTATTAATAATTATTTTAAAAGACCATGATTTATGAATTTTGTGTTACATCAGTTGTGATTTTCTACAGAACTAAATCACGACTTGTTCCAAATTTTCCTTTCAACTTTATAATACTCAATAATATGGTAAATACATCTAGTTATAATTAAATATTTTCTTCTAAATAAATAATTTTAACACATTTACTGTAGTATTCTTAAATATGTTTTCCTTTATCATTAAATTGCCTATACCCCTTGTTGTAACACAATTTACTTATAAACTAAATCAATATTTATAATGAATTCCCTATCATGGAAAAATACAGAACATATCCAAAAACACTGATTAAATTTTGAAAAATAAATTACAACTTAAGGAAAAAAATTCCTTTTTATGAATCCTTATTTTTGATAGAAATATACAAACAAAGAATTGAATACATAAATATTTCGACGCAAGTTGCACTTAAGACAACTATAAATAATTAATTTCCTTAAATGACACTTTACACAGTTAAGCATCACTCACAATAATGACATTCTTGGAAATAAAGTGTAATTTCATATTAACATGCTGTCTTTAGTTATTTTGTAGTTTTATTAACAAAACAAAAGACTTATTCTTGATGATATTAATAAAAATGGTATTATATCCTACTGCGTAATAATCAATATGTAGCCTAACTAGAAAGCATGTACCCACCTTTTCACTGTAAAACACAATTAGACAATTTATCAATATATTTTGTTATATTATTTTTTAATAATATATGTAGTTGTATTAACGACATTTACGATTTATATCCAATAATGTAAATAACAACAAAATGGCGCAGTTAAAACCAGACGTATACGTATATTTTCACTTATTGCTAAAATATATATTATATAATTTATTATTTTAATAGTCCACACCATTTAAATCAAATATGATTTTTTCTTCAATACGCGTCTTCATTAATTTGAATATTTAATTTTTTCTTTTTCTTTTTAGTACAAATATGTGAAATGCTTCCTGGAATATAGTTCTAATTTTGAAGAGGCTACAAAAGAAGATAATGATTCTTTTAAAGGACACTGTAGAATCCAGATTACTAATGATTTAACACGTTTTACTCATAACAGTGATAATTTAATTGAACCATGTGTAAAATTTGTACAATTTTTAACTCGATTAAGTGAAAAACCTTCGAAAGATAAAGTTCACGGTTGCATATACTTGTATTATTGGCTATACCATGCTGTAATGAGTAAAGATAAATCGACATATAATACCTTTACACTGTTCGAAACCTTTTCTAAAGCATATAAGCAGCATAAAAAAGATGCACAAATATACCTAGATTATGTAAAAAATATCACTAAGGATGCTTTTCTAAATATTCAAACACTCGCTGTTCTTTATGAGAATTTGGAAAATTTTAAAAAACATAAGTCTTGTGGTAATAATAAATGCAATTGCGCGCATAACATTGTTGAATTATACATGAAATATATAGATGATTGTCGTAGAGGTGTTAATACAGAATTCTGTAATGAATTAGACAACTTTAGAAATATATATAATGAACATATGGAAAAACCAAATGAATGTGATAAAGTACAAAAAATATTGCCGTCCGCTAGGATAACAGACAATACGCTTATTATTATAACTCCATTTGTTATAGCATTTGTTCTGTCATTCATTTTATTTATTTTGTATAAGGTTAATAAAAATTCTATCTAAAATTAAAAATTATTTAATAAAAAAACATGTTAAATAGTATACCAGTATTTATATTAAAAAATATAACATATTTCACATTACACCTTTTTTCTCTTTTACTTTTTACACCCCTAATATAAGTTTACCCGATTCGGCTTATTGTTTAGTTCTAAAAGAAGGAATAAGAAGCATATACGGAAGCACTTAGATAAAGAGGAACATGAACATTTTGAGCGTAGAACAAAGAATGACAATATTAGTAATAATAATAGAGCATATCATATTCAGTATCGCGCTTCAGCAAACAATTAATTTGTAAAGCTTCTGAAGGAATGTTTTTTTAACACAATGAAAAAATGTTACAGAAAAAGCAATTAACCCGTACTTACAAGTAAGGGTAAGTAAAATACCAAAAAATAAGATAAAATAATGTATGTCTTTAATTAAAAAGACAAATGGGCTATATGAAATTTATATAAAAATATCAATGATAAAATGTAGTAACCACATAAAATTGTAGTATTAGAGTGTTCGTCAAAAATAATAAAATTATACAATATTACAAAAATCATACCATATAGAATAAATCATAGGCATATTAAAAAAAAAGGGTTAATATGGTAATAGATTAATACGTATATGATTTTTCATAATAAGTATAATAAATATGTATAATACGTTATGAGACCAATTCATAAGTCTACATATTAATATGTTTTAGAATATACGAGAATATATAACTGTCATATATTCTCACATTCAAGGGTAATTACAAAGAAACATCAATATTTCTTCAAATAGAAATGAAGTAATACACACAAATAGACAAGAACCTATATACGGAATCAAGTCTGGTATATTTTATAAATGTGGGAATCAATTTTTATTCATAAAAATAGACATAAAAAATTAAATGAAAGTTTGGAATTTCTGTGAAGAATGCTCAGAATATATGACAATGCTACAAGAAACATGTATTTGTGGTGCCAATGTAAAGGAAGCACTACATGTTTGCATATTGTCTGAAAATTCTTCAACAGGAAAAAATTAATAGTAATAAATTTATGACCCATAAAATCATATATTTATTATTTTTTTTTTATATTCTTTTGTAATTTATTAAAGCAAAAGATAATATATATTTTGAAATATATTATTAATATTTGCACCTTTATATTTATGTTTTACAAAAGTTTGAATAATTTTATTCCTCTTTCACAAAGATAACACGCGCATTCCTTATGTATATCAATTATTAGTGCTGTTTTATAATGCAATCTTCTATAACAGTTTGTTTTCTGTCAATATTGTGTATCACTATATCATCGAATGTAATGATAAATACTATTATTTTTTATTAGTATTAACAATATTAGTTTCATTTAAAATATTAATAATAATCCTTACCTTTTTTACAAGAAAGGTCAAATAAGGGTGGCAAGTTTTATGGTACACATGATATAAAAATACATTTTCTGTTTTATTATTATTTATTTTATGTATAACTTTTCATTATATTCACATGTTTCTCTATACTAATTATATATTCCTTTACTTATCAGTTACATGTGTATAATTATAATATTGTAAATTTATAACCATGTTAAGGTCATTCCTTTTCTTTTTTCCCTTAAACAAAATTCAAATAATATCCATCTATTAGTGTTCCAATGTAGATTTTCCAATTAATCTTATATGACAATTCACTTTTTTACAAAGACTTTCATGTTGCTTGATATGCTATTTGTACTCTTTTTCGCTTCGGATTTGCATTAGCGTTTTTTTTATTATATGAAATTGATTCTTGCCTATGATAATTTGAGGTGTCTGTCATATCCATATTTCTCCTTGATATTCTTTTGCGATTACTGGATCCAATGGGAGCAAACTGACAGGTACAAAAATGTAATAAAAATTTATAATAAATGTATTTCATAATTCTAAATGTTTTAAGAAAACGAATTATATAATTAACATAAAAAATGTGCGCATATATATAAATAGTATGCCTGGTTACTTTATAAAAAATGAAAAATATAAAAAAGAATCCAAGTAATCCAAAAGCAGCTAAGACGAACAAATAAAAAGGGTCATTCGTTATGTTTATAATTTGGTTAAACGAATTCATGAAAATACTATACCTTATAACGTTGAGATCGACCGTTATAGAATTAAAAATATCTTCTACGCTTTCTTTATATTCATTATCTGCACATTTAAATTTAGTCATGAGATCAGTGGGATAATATTTCTTATCACATTTAAAATAACTCGGACATTTATTCTTCATGTACTCATCGGGTCTAATATAACGAGTGCAACAACTTTTAATATGTTCTTTATATAGTCCATTAATATACTTAAGATAGTCACAGTACGTTTCAATTTTAGCAACGTCATCCTTAACACTGCTTAAATTATCAAAAATTAAAAAGTAATAATGTAAATCTCTTTCTTTATTCCATTGATCAAAATCACCATCCACGTAAAAATAACAATTCTCATTTACTTTCAACTCATCATTTACTCTAGAAATTACTTTATTAATTTCATGAATAATAGATGAATTTTTATAATAATTTTCAGCACTACCAAATATGTGCATTATTTGATCATATGTCCAATATATTAAATTTGAACACCTATCTCTATGGTTATTTCCTACGCCATCTATAGTATTTAATTTTTTTAAAAGAGTTACAAGTTTGACACAAAGTGATTTAATTTCATCATTATTTTCATCAGGAGAAATAATTTCATGACAGTATTTAGCGCATTGAGTATTATCCAAAGTATGATTACTAAAACTATTATATATATTGCTTATAGTAGAGTTATTTAATTGGATTTCCTGAACATTAAAAACAATAATGAAATATATAAATATATATTTAAATTATTATGCATATTTTTGTATATAATTTTTTCATCTATTAGTAAATGATGTGTTAAATTAAAAATATAATATTTATGAATAAATATTAGCTAACATGTTCATTTTTATGAGGGAAATTTCTAAATGATTTTTTATCTTGCGTGTTTTGACAAAATGAAATTACTTTCTGTATGCCACTTTTTTCTTTCGAATCGTCTATATCTTGAAAATATGGCAATACTTTTAATTCTTTTTTATCAATTAAATTTTCCCTATATCTATATTTTTCATATAAAACGCTAAATTCTTTCAGTGCATAATAAAAATCTTTATCTTTTTTATCTTCTTCACCTTTATACAATGTAATGCCTTTATTGTATGTACTAACACAATGTTCATCATACTTTGGAGAATTACTTACTTCGGCTTGAGAATTATCAGTTGTTTTAATCTTAATATTTCTAAAGTTATCATATAACTCATGTAATATTTTTAATTTATTATATTCCTCATCTTTAATATAAGATATATGATCCTTCAATGTATTCAGCTTAATATCGCTAGAACATTTGTTCTTAAATTTTTTGTAATATTCATTTCTATCAGATTCACCTTTAATAACTCTTAATTCTTGATTAAACAAATAATTCAAATATTTTGCATAACCAGTACGAAAATTTTTTTCCGGACTATCAGGTTTAGGTAAACTTAAAAACTTCTTTGCATATTTTTCGCAAATTGCTTTAACATCATTGGTACATATATCAGAGCCGCATTCAATGTCACAAATATTTTTATAATTATCATCATCCGCATCCTTTATCAATTTCACTTCATATTCATGATATTGATCTAAAACTTGGAAAATTCCGTACTAAAAACAAGAATAAAAATAGAATAATAAATATGTATAAATCTATTACGAAGTATATATTTTTACATGTATTCAGTGATGAAAAATTATTATTATAGAAATCTAAAAAAACATTATAGAGGTTAAAAAATAAAATATACTTTTTTTCTAGCTTCACTATAATCTGACTTCTTTGGATCTGCTTTTTGTTCACGAAATAACTCATTATATTTTTCTCCTGCACAATAATTTTCAATTGAAGACAACGTAGCTTCCTTAACACTTTTTTTAATATAATTATTAAATTCTTTACAATAGTTGTCGCTAACATCATCATTACAACTTCTGTTTTTATTGTTATATATATTTTTAAATTGATTCAAGTAATAACAATATGCAGTTTTATAATTTTTAGGATTTATAAATTCAGATTTTTCAAAAGTATCATAAAGCATGTAATAATCATATAATTTTCTTATTTCATTTATTTCATCTACTTTCAAATCATAAAATTCGCATGGAATTTTTTCCCCAGAAAAGATTCCATTTTTCTGTGAATTCCAAGTAGTGAAGAAACCCGGAATATTGTTTTTATTAATATTAGCGTTTACTAGTTGATTGTAAATCCAGTACTTCAAATATATACAACGGAGATTTAAATTATTGGTTTTATCTAATATATTAAAATAACTTATTCTATCATTTGATAATTTCTTAATATTTCTTATAAATTTTTTGTAAAGCATACCCAAATCAGTAGTATTACCTCCAAATTCTTTTGCATCAACATCACATTGAAATTCACCATCATTAACATCACAATTTTTATTAAAATCAATATAAATTTTAGTTAATAAATTCTTCTTATTATAGTCCTATAAATAAATAGAAAAATTGAAATTTATATTTATAAAAATATTATCATATAAAAATAAAATTTTGTTCAACACAAATTCCTATGGAATATAAAATATTCTATAAATAATTATTTAATTAAGAACTTCATGTTTACCCCTTCAGACCTTTCACTAATTTCACCTCCATTTGGGGGCATTTTTGTAAAATAATAAAATAATATGCTTAAGCGTACAATTATTTATATAAATAAAACAATATCACACTAATCATTGACGTACTATATGCTTTTTTATTATTAATATTAAGGTGTGTGATAAATTTACAAATTAATATACCAAAAAATTTATTTTTATTCTGAATTACATTGAGGCCAATAATAATGAAAAAATATATGTAATTTTAAAAGGAATAAAAAATACAAAAATTATATTATTTTAAATTATATATAATCTTATCTGTTAAATTGAACATAGAGTTTTTCCTTATGTCGTAAACACACAATTCAATCACCAATA
>NW_001849955.1:0-10506 GCF_000002415.2 Plasmodium vivax
ATAATAAATGCAATCTTCTTATAACTAAATTTCATTTATGTTATTCTTTTCATTTTAAGGCATTTGTCATAATACTACAACTATGTAGATGATACATTTGGATCAATTTTATATAAAAATCTATGTGATATATAGATTTATTTATTAAAAAATATATATTTATTAGAGATATTATGTTTGAATTGTTCAAATATAGTTATTGAATGCATGATTTTTATTTTATCGTCACCTTATAAATAAACTTATTTTTTATGAAGAAATAACACAACATGGCCTATTCCGCTAGAGGATTCATTGGACCATATCCAATATGCCCACCTTCATAATCTTGAATATCTGGAAATACTCCTGGGAATGGTCCACTGAAACCACTAGGAATTCTACGTGCGCGTCCTCTTCCTCCTCTAAAGTATGTTCCAACAGGAGTATACTAAAATTAAAAAAGTTATATTAAGAATTTTATAAAATAATTTTATGATAATTATATATTTTTTTAAATGTATTGTACATAATAGGTGTAAATTTAAAATTTAGAGTACCCTAAAAAGTAAAAATAAAGCACCCATCCCACCAGATACACCCATCAGAGGTACTGGATCAACATTTTCTGAAATAGTAGAAAAAGCATCTTTCATATTATGAATGAAACCTCTTCCTTCACTTGAAGAACTCAGAGGATCTCCTGATATATGATTTCTTTCTTCTCCCGATCCTAATATATTTTCTAGTTGTGAATCATAAGAATGTCCTCTTTCTCTATAATATCCTGGTTATGGATATCTTCCTGATGCTGTATTAGATATTGATAATTCATCATGTGAAAGACGTCCATATTGTCTTGATAATGTATTATGTACTGGTCCTCTATAATCTACTGATGCCGCACGAGTTTCTGCTTCCTTTGAATGGTCTATGGTTACTGAATCGATTTGGTGTTCTTGAAGTGCTTCATGTCCATGTGCACTTTCTACTTGTTGCTGTTGTTCTTGTATATCAGTACGTCTTCCTTGTTCAGCTATAGCTTTAGAACCAGATTCTTCAACTTGTGCTTTTAACAATGCCGCTTGTTGTCGCGCTCTTGCTTCAACTTCTAATTGTTCTTTTTCTCTTTCTATCTCTATTTTTGACTTATGCAATAGGTATTTCCTATGTGGACATTCATAATAAGGCTGCAATTTTAATCCTTCAATTAAACCTTTCATAACTAATGATTTATTAATTAAATCTTTATCTTCCTCATAATTATCTACGATATTATTGTGATACTGAATTGCATATCCCAAGGTATTACATTGATCTGCATAATTTTTCCAATATGGTGTTTTGGTATATTCATAGTACTTATCATACAAATAATATAAGTTTTTCAATTTATCAAATATGTTAGAATCTATGTAAAACATTTTAGATTCACAATAATCATTTGTATAACCATCCTCTTTTTTAAATTCCTCCACAAATTTTTTAGTAATACTAAATGTATCTTCATTATATTCTACATTGTTTTTTTTTTCGACTTCTTTAAATAAAATATAGCTAATATAATTACAAGCATTTGAGGAATCATAAGATATAAAAACACCTTTGTTGTTTATATGTCTAAATATTTCTTTAAAAATATCATTATACTTTCGTTTTTCTTGACCATCCGTAGTATTATTAATAACATTATTAAATTTCTGTGTGTTAAATTCTACTCCCCAATCGGGGTTGAATTTATTTCTAAAAAATTCAAATTCGTTATAATTAAGGTACTAAAAGAAAAGAATGAGTTATAATATATATTAAGATTAAAGAAAAATATTATGATAAAAATCATATTCTATTATAAGTTACGTAAGTCTTTTAAATAAAAAGATATTATATATATACTCATTAAAAAATGAAAAATACCCAAGGTTTTGGTGACATTGTTGCCATTGTTTTTGAAGAAAGGTAGTAAAAGATGTTAAAAAAATAGTTAATATTTAATTTATTGTTTAATAAAATAATATTATTAAATATATTTTTCTTTTACACTATATATTTCATAGTTACTTAAATTGTAATCATATAAACGTAGTATGGGCTATATTTCAGTTAATATTATGCTATATTTTATGATATAAATATTAATAAATACCAAATAAACATATATAATAATGTATCATAATCGATATATAACAAAATAAATATGGATGAAATAAATTAAAATTTATAAAATTATCTTACATAGGATACAATAAAATGAATAACTTATAAAATTCCGGGATATGTACATCAATTTGCCTTATAATAATTAATTATTTTGCTTTCCTTCAAAGGATTATGGACTGTTATATATTTGTTAACATATATTAAACTAAGCATTTAAATATTATTTATTATATCATGTATTTATAGATTCTTAATTTGGCGTATATAATAATGTATTGAACACTTTATTAGATGATCATTAAAGCAATTTACAGCGGTAAATGTTTTACTCTAGAATATGAAATTTATTATTATTAAGGAAAATTGATATTTATGTATACGTAAATTATATAAAAAGAAAATATATTATGTTTAATATTATTTAATTCAGTAGTTTTACGTGAAATACAAATTATAAAAAATTACGTTTATTACAATTGCATTATATGTTTAATTGTGTATATATGATAAATTATATGTGGTTATACACATTCTTCTCCCTTTTATCTTTTCACGAAAATTTTCTATTATTTTTATTTATTTAATAATATATATAATAAAAATAATCGCTTAAACCACAATTCATTAATTTTAGAAATAGATGAATATGTTTATTTTTTTATTGTTTATTATTCAGGGGTGATTGCTTTTTTTATCTTATGATATACTTATTTATATATGCATCCATGATTTTAATTAAAATTTATTTGCTCATTAAATCGAAAGAAAATTTTCGAATGTTTAATAAAATAATAGATAAATTAAATATATCTTTGCATATGCATAAAAGGGTAATTATGAAAAATATGTTATGACAATTTATTAAGGCATTATAAATAGTACTATTATGAAGGTATTTTTATGATATCGCACTTGAGTTTATCATTTAAATTCAATTTACATTATAAACGTATATACCTGGTAATTAACACTCAAGAAGGAATATAATAACTTTGTGTAAAATTCACGTTATTTTTTTTGAATGAGTATATTAGTCCTTTATAATACATTAGAATATATATATTTTTTGAGCTAAATCAAAAGTACAATATTTCTAATTTATTTGAATTATATAATTACATATTATTATATGTTTATGAATTATCTTTTTACGTATACAAGTTCTACCATATGTATTATAGCCAATTTTATGTGATGAATTCTCCATTCACACCATATTTTTTTAAATTTTGTGTTTACGAAAATTATATATATTATAAAAGATATTTTTCTTTTTATTTATATAAATCTCACTATTAAACACTTATTAAAAAATTAATATTGACAGGAATTATAATTAATTTATTATGATATAATTTGAGTATTGTTTAATAAATATACATAATTAAAAGCATTTGTACCTTCTATCAGTAATAATTGAGTATATATCATAATTCGTAGATTAAATAGTAAAAAATATATTATATATTCATTAAAAAAGCTTTTAAAAATATACACTACGAACGGGAAACAAACAATTATATAATATTCTTACGTATGGAAAAGTAAATTCTTAAGAATATAAATATAACTAAAAATTCCATAAGAGTAATATGAACTAAAAAATAACATATTTCGTTTGCTTGTGGTTAATGATACTATTGATAAAAAATATGTATTTACTATTCTAATAATATTTTCTTTGTTCGTCAAAGTTAATGGATGCCTTAATGATGGTAAATTATTGTTAGTTAATATGCAATTTATGCATTATATTGATAACATAACGGTATACAAGCTCTCTTGCATAAAATACCGAATATTTCTTATCCTTATTATGATGATAAATATGATATTTTTTATTTATGTTTCTTTTTACTTAAGCAGTAATTTGCAAAATTAATCTACAATAATATATATATATTTATAACTTTTTTTTACTTTATGATACTAAAATCGTAATGAAAATATTTTTACTGTATTATGAAATATGCATTTAAAATAAAATAAATTTATATATTACTCATGTAAATTAACGTAATGATTAATTGACACATGTAAAAAAAAGACTTAAAAAAAATATTTCAAAGGGAATAATTTAATATACCTTTCCATAGACTCCATTTAACTAAATCAGTTTTACCATTACATATTATGCTATAATGTATTTACCATTCATGGAAATAACATTTTTTCTATTGCATTTTAATTTAAATAATTTCTTGAACATACGATGCTACTTGATTTTACGAAGCTTTAGTTTAAATGATTTTCTTATATAACATGAATTGATATTTTATCATTCATATTTCCTATTTCTGAAAAAAATTATTCCTTTTTTTTTGATTTGTACAGAAATTCATTAATTTTAATCATATTGATAATTCTAATTAACTTCCCATCACTTATCGTATTCCTTTTAGTAATCTGTTACAGAGCCGTATCCAAGTTGATATTCACCATTTGGTATACCAGTTTGTAAATATTCAAAATTATTCATTAGGGTCTCATCATATACGTTGTTATCTAAAGAAAATATATTACTTCCATTTCTTGCTCCTCTTAGTGCATTTAACCGAGACCTAAAGGGTCCATACTAATGTCATAAAAAGGATATTACAATTTAATAATGTACTTAAATTATTATATTATATTAACATGAAATATAAAACTTGTGCATAATATTTCCTTTATGTAATGATATTTTACCTTATATAATATGGTACCAAATAGGGAAATTCCTGCAAGCGAAGCAGCAGCATAGGTAGTATCTAGCCTAGGTTCTGTATGGCTGTTCTCATTTATATTTAATTGAAGTGATAATGATTCAAGATCTTCTACATCTTGTGCTTGCATTACATCGCTGCTTATTTCATCTCCTTGCGACTCCTGTACAGGTGTCTCAGTTTCAGTTAACATTGTATCTCCATTATCTGACATAGCTTCCGTTGGTTTAGCTTTAGGCATACATTCTAGATTTTCAAATTTGTTGATTATATTGGAAATTGTACAACCATTGTCTAAAAGAAAATATTTGCGATCAATAAATGATTTATATATTTTCATTAATGTATCCTTTCTATATTCTATGCGTTTAATAAATATAGGACAATGCTTATGATTAAGAATTGTTTCATTATTCATTATATAATCAATATCTTCACATAAATCATACATCATCTTCTTAACATAGACGTAACGGTTTTCATAATTATCGAGGTTTCTTTCACAATTTAACCAATGATTATTTCTTAATACTCTTTTGCTGATTTGCTGAATGTTATTTTCCCATTCTACTTGTTCAATTCCATCGAACATTCTAATTCTTTGTGCTATGATGTCTATAAGATAATTTATACTTTTGCAATAAAAAGAAAGATCCTCTTCTTTTATTTTATTTTTTTTTTTATTTAAGAACTTCTTCAACATATCTTCATATCGATTCACCCATGAGACAATAGCATTTTTATCTTGTTTTAAAGAATGGTTTAAAATTTTAACAAATTCGATATTTTTTATTATTTCTAGATTACGTATATCAGTAGGAAGTTTTTTTTTTAAGGGCCTGTTATCATAAAACTAGTAATAAAAGAAAAAGCCTAATATATACACATATATTGCTATTACATCCTTATTAGAATGATTAAAATTAATATATATAAACTAAACTTCATATATTATATTTTCACTGAATATGAAAAAAAACATTACCACGTCAAGACTTATCTGTATGGTGTGAGGATTTGCAGGGTCCATGATTCCAGAAACTTTAATTATATATTTGCATAGAACTTTGAATGCTATAATTATATCACATATATTATTATATTACAATTTAAAAGTAATGTTTAAGCAAAACAAAAAAATTAGCTCTCCAAACACATAGTATATATAAAATAGCAATAGGAATAATTATATATACTTAATGCTGTTAATATACACACAAAATATATAATATTGTGCTCATCAATTAAAACAAAGCGAATTATAATTTTATTACCATCAAAATAACTAATTCCTTTTTATATTTATATAAAAATATTAAATGATACATATAAATATAAAATATAGTTTTGTGTATATTTTTATTTATCTATTTTAAATTCGGAAAAACATCAGACAACAAAATGGTTATATACAAGTATGGATATAGTAACATATTCCCCAATTGTTAGATATAGAAAAGGATTATTCATAAAATTATTTTTAGTATCATTAACATGTCTGTTATTTTTATTAGCACATATCAGTGAAGAAAATTGCATTAATACATACATTAAAAAAAAAGGACAAACACAGTATCATAATTGTCAAGATGCATACAATACATAATTAATAACATAATATTTTGATAATACAATTTTAGATACAATAATATATTATAGAACCTTCTTTTGTATTTATATCATCCTACGAATATATGCTAAATTAATATATGAATTAATTTTTTTTATTCACTGTTAAGGTTTACTTATTATAACATTTAGCCTATAAATACACTGATCGAAAGAATAATTGCATTATTATATCGATGGAAAAAAAAAGGATGAAATATTGAAAATATGAGAGTTAGTTACAGAATCATCAATTAATAAATTAGATAAAAATTGTTAATCACGCTATATTTTATATTATTATATGTTAATTAAAAGTTTAGCATTATACATATAATGGAAGAAAAAATACCATATAGTATTTTTGTGGAAATTTCGAAAAAATTATAACATATTTACGTACATTTTTGGATAACATAATTTATATAAATAAAAAATTAAAAAATATTTTGTGTAAGAAAAAAATTATATTTTTCAATTTTCTTTTTGTAAATATAAGTTCTGATTAAAGGAAGTATAAAGATTCAATTACGCATTAAAAAATAGTTATAATTAAATGTTTAAATTGCACATTTATATTATTATTTTTTTTTATATTAGTATATTATAAAATAATTTTATGTAATCCTTTTTATTCACGAATATTATGTTTATGTAGAGTATGTAATGCATAATAACTAACTCTAAATTAGTTAATTGCGTAAGATATAATGGGGAGAATAATATAAACAAATATACTTTACTTAAAATTTGAAAATCCATTTCTAACATATATAATTAACATATTCAATATATTTAATTTTTTTATTTTATTATTCTATATATTACATATTTTTATTAACGATGCCTATTTATACATAATAACATTTTAATTCGCTTATTTTTTAAATGTGTCAATGTAATTATTTGTTCATACCCAATTTTCTTCCTCATTACGATTATATCTTTTAGTATAATTGGCATGGAAATTATTTTGAATTAGAAAATATTATTCTGTATGGTATTCTATTTAATGTTATTCTTCATGCTCGTAATATGGATTAAACTATTCTGATGCATAATCGAACATTACATTGTTCTCTTCATTTAGATTAGTTATATTGTTTTTGTTCCACCACAATCTTATGTGTAGAAGTTTCCCTAATGGTGTAAATATGTATATAAAAAAAATTTTATAGAATATATGTAACATATTAATTTATTCTTTACGACCATATAATGCAAATATTTTATAGATAAGTGTATCCAATTGATATGTATTAATTATATTTGTTTTTATTTTATATAGAATCCCAAAACTTATGGAAATAACAACTGCTCCTAGAATCACTTTACCAAAAGTTGTTATTTTGTTGGAGCTATGACGTGATAACTGTGAAGCAGGAGAAGTAAACATTGCACCTGATGTGTACCCCGATTATAGATGTCAATATGGACGTTATTCCACTTGTCCTTTAACTAAATATTTGGCAGCAGACTTTAATTTTTCCATTTCTTTGAGACAAATAAGCTTATACCCTTATTAAATAATTGTAAAGATGAAGGATATTAAGGTAGTAGCAAACCAAACAGTGGTTCATTGCTATTTGTTTCGTGGGGTTCGTCATCTGCAACATCTTCAAGTAGTAGGAATGTCCTTGTTGCAGGGGATGTAAAGGCTTCTGGTGTAGGAGGTGATAAAGGAGCACAAGGACCTTCCAAAAACTTAGCAGGTTCAGCAGTTTCACAAGGTTTAACACGGTCAAGCAGTGCACGAGTTTCAGAAAGTGCCGTAACTCCAGCAAAAGTAAGTTATAGTGGAACAGGTGGAAAGGCATTACCTGGACCTGTAGCGAACGTAAATACCAAAGAAGTGTTGAGTCAAGCATCAAAAGAGATCCCTGGTAAAGGTGCTCTTGCCGTGCCATCATACACTTCAGGCATTAGAACAGATACAGTACCTGTACCCATTGTTGATTCTTCTGGTCCTTCGGAGGGTGTATCTGATAAGGTGGACTCAAACTTTTATCGTAACATCATCATGGCTGCTGCAATACTTGGAACGATATTCTTCCTTTTCTATTACAACATGGTAATCGCGCAATCGATTTTGTGAAGTATGAATGTTATGTTAAGATATACATTTTAAATTACTTTTGAATGTATAGTTACACAGTACATTTTTACCCTTTTATTTTTCATTTATGAGTTAGTCTTCTGGTCTAAAATCAAGATTTCCCAAAAGAAAATGAAAGAAAAAAATATTTGAGCATAATTACTATGAAGAGTATGAAAAAGAGTTAGCGAAGTATGAATCAGATAATGAGTCTTTAGATTCTCAATCAGATCGATATTATTTGAATTATCAACCTGAACGAGACTATGACTACTAATTAGGTGTATAAGGAGAAAACTATTATAATAGTTGTTTTAATAGGTTATAACATTGAATTTCTTTTCTCCATTATTATTATCAGAAATAATGAAGAACAAATAAGGATAAAATACACAAAAATTGTGCTAGTTATTATATAATTAAAAAATCATATATATGTATTGCTTTTGATAATATTAAAGAAGTAATGGATTATGGGAATAATTAAAATATTAAATATAATTCGACAATGTAAATTACATGGATCGTCTGAAGTTGGATATTATTTGAATATATATAAAGTTAAACAGCTTAAAAATAGGTGAAATTATATTAAATAGGAATAAGTTATGCTGAGGACCAATTATATTATTTAATAACTAAGGATTTAAAATATATGAAATTTAAAAAAGATGTTATATGCAATTTAATGGGATGTTATAATAATAATATTTTGTGAATCTGATTGAATGATAATATGATGTTTGTTATAATTACTTAAGATCACCTTAATGCATATTTATAGCGAACATAAGACACTATGAAATTCTAGCTTATATTTTACATGTATTCTTTTAAACGTAATATATGTAAATTATATATTAATTAATTTTTTTTGTTGTTCATTTTATTTGTTCATTTGTTACCTACTAATATATCATAATTAAAATTAAATATTTGTTTTAAAAAAAAAGTTTTTTTGTGTAAATATTTCACTAATTTGTTCATTTTACTATTTTTTGTTTACTACATATAGAATATATGTCTTTTTATTATATCAAGCATGTGCTTTTATATTAAACATTTTACGCATGCTAAAACCTGCTAGATACTCATCTTATGAATTAATTTGAATAAATTATAAATTCGTTTATATTATTGCTAATGATATATTTGCTATGTTTATTAATTTTAAATATAAAATATGTCTACAATTAATATAGCTAGGAATAAGTTTAAGTAAAATATCGAACACCTCATATTAATGAATGGTAAAACTCAAAAGCATAGGTATCATAAATATAAAAATTTGGACATCCAATATATTGTAATTTTAAATAAGATCTAAATCATGCACATAACAGTACTTTCCCCTATGCGTACTATTTTCGTGCGCGTGTATTGTAAAAATTTATTAATCCCATTTAATAAAGGATCTAATTTATATTAGGTATTCATTTATGTTAAACGTCTTGATAACATTCCCCATTATATATATTTTTATAAGGAAAATTATATTTTTTAAGTTATTTTTTTAAATAATTAGGCGTATGTTTCGCATAAAACTATAATTCTTTAATCCTTTTTTTTTATAACATTATATTTTTCCTTTAAAAAAAATAGGGGGAAAATAAATGCTCCAAACTATAAGTTAAAAAAATTCAGCAGTATATTTTTCTCATTTGTGAAACATTAATATAAATGATAATAAAAAATTATAAATGATATTAATATATAAAAAAAAAATTGAATGTTAGCATATTTATTATAATATGCATATATATAATGATAACAAATTTCAAGCTATTGATATTCACTAAAGGAAACACATAAAATTAAAAAAAAAAGGAGTACGGAAATTATTTATTTTATTTCGAATGAATATATTTATAAAAAATTAAGGAGTATGTATCACAGAAAAAGCTTAAAAAATATTTTAATAAAATAAAAACATCAGGTTTGTTAAAATTTTAATATATAAAA
>NW_001849954.1:0-15311 GCF_000002415.2 Plasmodium vivax
AATTTATTATCTTCTTGTTGTTTAATATTATTAGAATTTAATTGCATTAAAAAATATATGTTACATTTGATCTATTTTTTGTAGTATATATCCTCTATTAAACAGATTGCTGTATGTGTTTTGGTTTTACTTTTTTGTTATTATTTTTGCATGATCACTATGTAAATTTTTTTACAAATGCATATAAATAGATATATTTATATATTATCTTTGTTATAATTGATACATTATAATATATTAACTATCAATATGACAAAATGTACGCTTAAAAATTAAATAATTATATAAATATTAAAAATGGATTGAAATATTCCACAAATATTATTGTTCCAAAAATATAAAATTTGAATATACATTGAATTGTATATATCTTATTTAATAAAAATAAAACACTTCAATATAATAAATGGATGATAAAATTACTGATTAACATAAGTAAAAAGTATAAATACTTCGATGTATATTGTACATAATATAGATTTTTTAATATATATGTAAAATTTTATAAAATTAGTAATGTAATAATATATGTACTAACAGTATCATAGAAAAACCTTAAAAATTATATTTATAGATAACGTTATAGAAAACTACAAGAGGAAATTATTATGCATGCATTTAATTTAAAAGTGAATATTATAATATTATTATTTACACACATTTATGAAGATAACTTTTTTAAGCTTACTTTTACACTAACGTTTATAAGATTTTTCATAAATATATATACGTATGTTTAAAGGAATACATTTACTCCTATCAAATAAATGTTCAATACCATGATTAAAAAAAATATGTTTTTTTTTATTAGCTTATAAAATTCAATAAATTATTATTAGTTCACTAAATATATATATTTATTAAAATTTGAATATCTCCAGAAAAAATATCAATATAAAAATAACAATTAAGGAATGTAAATATTAACACAAGGAATGTTCCAGTAAATATGGTCTTTTTTTCATATAATGATAAATAAGCGTGTAATTATTTGTAAAAAAAAGCGTGTTACTATTTTTCATAAAAAAGGTTTTTTAATCGAAAAGAAATATCTTAAATTTCATTACATATTTTTACTCATAATAAATTTAATTTTTTTCCGTGATACATTTATTTTGTTCTTGAAAAAAATGTGTGCAAAAGCAGTTGCACAAACGGGTGAGTTTACAACATAAAAATCTCCCTTTTTATGAATATGTAATATTGATATAAAATATTATATATAAAAAATTAGATATGATAATTATAAATAATTTTGTGTTACTAATAATTATTAATATATTTTTTAAAATAATTACATAACGATATAATCTTTTATGTTAATAATGAGAGTTTTGTGTAAAAATATAAATTCCAAAAAATTATAAAGGTGTGAGTTCCTTATTTTAGTACGTACCAATGCATATACAAAATTAATAAATATATGTATTTCAATTAAAGGAATAGAATAAAAAATGTTTAAAAATAAAAAAGAAGGAATTCTTCTAAATTTTTAATATGTAAGGTATTAATAATTTTTATTTTTAAGAAATATTACCTTTTAAATGTAATTTTATTAAATAAATTGTTAATAATATATATTTCTTTTTAAATATTTAATTATATTTTTATTCATGGACCATTATTACATAATTTAATAGGTTAATATGAAATATAGTGTTAAATTAATTTTGTTTCATAAGAAATCATTATATGTGAAAATAAGCATGAATATAACGTTATTTTTTACAAATATGATTAGTTTAAACATTTTAATATACTATTAAATGCTGAAATATAGTTTATTCATTTTAATTTTTTTTCTATGAATATTGTAAAATAACAAATTTATATATTTATTAGATATTTAAAATATTATAGAATATACCCCGATGTTGTTGTCAATTACTATTCTAACTTAATGAATTAGTTCAGTGGATTCTTCTAAAAATATATTTTCTATATATTTTAACATTCTTGTGATGCAATACATTTTATTGATTTTAATTAATATTACAGAAAAACAATTTATCAATTATTGATTTTATTATAATTATAAATATTAATTATGGATAATAGAGTATAGTTTTTATACTAGGTTCTAAGAGGTATTAACATTACTGTTAAACATCATAAAGAATAAATATTATATTCATGTAAATTAGAACATATACGTTTTTTATTACATTTATCGTAAAGGTAACTACATTTATTTATAAAATCAATTATATATATTATTTTAATTCAATATAAAAAAAATTGTTTTTATAAAATTACATATTTATATTGCCTATGTGAAGTATATCATAACATTGTTCATTTAAGTATATTTATATAATAAACTATGTAATAAAATTTCATTATATATCTCTATATATTTTTTGTTCTTCTCAAATGCCTTATATATATTGTTCATTTATAATTCACTTAATTATTTTTATATTTCAAGGGTTATAAAAACCTGATTCAATAGTAAAAATTGTATTTGCTAAATGTGAGCAAAATAAAAATTTAGTGTGTGTTATTACATTAAGAATCTAATTATTAAAGTATTATAAAATGAAAGGAAAGATAATGACTTCTTTTTTTAATTTTTCTGTGTTTATAATTTTCATATGGATAAATAAACCGCACAATAATTTGGTACACTATAAATTTCTAAGAATTTCTATAATTTTTTTCATTATATTTTATTTCCATTTTTATAATTTGGATGATACTATTTAGTATTTTATTGTTAATTCTGTCAAATTATATTGCTGTTCTTTCTTTTAGTACAACTTTGGTAAAACTGGAAAAACGTTATACAATGTTGAAAGGATATCAGATATAAGATATAATAGATCACTGGCAAAACACGTACCTAATAAGGAATTTGATCGATCCAGAATAAGAGATAAATTATTAGAAAAGAATTCGTATAACAATGTGAAATGTGCTGCAGAAGATTTGTCAAAATATTCACAGGTCAAGAAAAAGGAATTAAACGATTTAGACTTATATAGGAAACATTATAGTAACAGGTATTCTAAAAAGAAGGTTTTAAGAAAATTTGATTATAAGTGTGAAAAGAAAATATTTGATAAACTTGATCATATACAAATGCTTGCGGAGAGATTAAAGAATGATAACAAGTCATTTAACAGAAAAGTCAGCAAAATATTTGGTAGTCGTCTTATTTTATTTGTATTAGTGCCAGTTCTTGGATTAATAATACCTTTATTATTTAATAAATATAGTCCTATATCACAACACATGTGCATGGATGGTTGCATTTCGCATGGTAGTGGTACCAGTACTAGTCATCATGGTAATCATGTTACAAATGTTCCCATAAATAAGAATACATTGGGAGTAATTACACAGGTGAGTGATATTTTTTGGTACATATCATCTGTTGTTGTTCTTTTGGTGCTTATATATATATTTGTAAAATTTATGAAGTACAAAAAATTAAAAGGAGGTAGATATAAATGAGTTTAAAGGAATATTATCATTTTATTAAGAGTCTCCTTTAAACATATATATATTTGCATATGGTTAAAAATGTTATTTAGAAAATATATTATTGTAGCCATTATATTTTCATGTACAATTAACCGAATAAATAAAATATACATAAAACATTAAATTATGTTATATTCACATTTACGTATTCTTAGAATTTTTACATTTTACCTAGATTTACTTGTTACCACTTTTTAGCAATGACTTTTTTTTAACTAAATAATAGTAATATGCATATTTTATGTAATTCATGTATTTTTGTAAATTGTTATGGTCTTACTATTTATTTTTTAATATATGTTTTTATATAGTAAAAATAAAGAAATCTAATTAGTATAATTTGTACTTAATTTATGAGGGAATATTGTACATATAATATACGTATAAATAAAAAGAACATTCATTGAATTGATGAGCCAGTATTTGTTAGATAACGAGATTTTAGTTTTTATTCATTGTTCAATCTTAAAGAAATATCTGTGTATGTGTTTTAAAGGTGCTTGTTTTACAATGAATTGAATTTTTGAGATGTATATATTTGGGGTTCTGGGTTTAGGTTTTAAGGTTCTCTTATTTGATGAGCACTATAGCTAAAATATTATTGATCTTCATGAAGCACTATTATATGAAGGGCTAAGTTGTACATGTTTTAAGGCGGTGCTTGCTGTATTTTCATGCAAAGGAGTTAGGGCTGACGGTTCAATTTTATGACGATCGTAATTACGTGTAGTGTATATAACTTATTCGAGTACTAATATATAGAGAGTACACTTATTTGAAGCATACTGATGTATGTGAAAAGGAAGGATTTCTTTAAAGTGGTATTGTGTGGAGAGTGCGCATATCCCTGGATTCTTTTATGTGTTGGCTTTAAATTTTAAGGTTTAAGGTGCCATAATTTGGTGAACACTACTGAGTGAAGAATACTGATGTTCGTGGAGCACTATTATTCGAAGTGTGTCCCTCACTCAGAATTACAATTATGTGAAGAGTGCGGATAACCTGCAGCACATTTGTATGAACTGATCTGATATGCCTGAGGTACTGTTTTATGTGCAGTACTACTATATTAACAGCTCAATTGCGTGAAACGTACGCATGTGCCTGGAGTACTATTCTTTGTAGGGTATTAATATCCTAGGAGTACTATAATTTGAAGAATACTGTCGTTCCTGGGATGTCAATAGTGGTGATGACATTGATGTGCCAGGAATAGCTTTGCAAAGGGGATACGAATACCCATGGGACATTAACGAATGGTTATTTTGGGTAAAAAACAAAAATGAAGTAACGGGAATAACCGCAATGAAGCCTGTACATTGAGGGTCCTCGGACATCTGGCATAATATTCCATATCAAAGGAGGAAGAAATATATAGGTAGAACCATATGGATGACGTAGGAGCACCAGCAAATGTGAACATGCAGATGAAGGGATAAATGCGAAGGGGCGTAAAAAAACGTGAAAAAGCGCGACCAAAACAGCTTAACGGACAAGAGTACGTAGGGAAATCTTCACAGAACAGAGACCCACGCTAAAAAGGTGAAGTGGAAATGTTGCGAAACACTTCCGATCACATATAAATATGTGGAAATGTTGACAGGAGCTAATTCCCCATAAGATAATCGGACAGTTCATTGCGAACTTCCATCTCTTTTAAAGTATACCCGATTATTCTCAGCTAGAGAGAAATATATGTAAGTACGGAATTGTTTACATATATTAATTCGTGTGATGAATTTTTTTTTGTTAGTATTCAATGCTATTGCTTGAATTACAAATTTTACAATTTCTTTTGTTGCGCTAGGACTTAATGTCCTGTGCTATCCGTTTGTGATTTATATATTAAAGATTATAATAATTTATAATGAATTAAATTTTTTTTTAAATTTTAATTGTTTTTTTAAATCCTATTTTGTTTTTGTAAAAATATAACACATTTTTTGGTGTAAATTAGGGGGGAGTTACCACGTTCGGTGTTCTTTCTCGTCGCATTGGAAATCGTAATAATAGGGATCTCTATTTTGACCAGATAGGTCACTGCTGGTCAAAGTTTTGTCATACAGGTTGTGTTTTTTTTTGCATATTCCCCTTGCGCTGATTTGACACATGGGGATTGCAATTTTTTGGGTTGCTTTACTTAGATGAATTTTATTTTATTTTTTTCTATTTATTTGGTGATTATCAGCAAAGAGGTCATAAAAGTAATTTTTTAAATTGGAAAAGTCCTCCACCTTTTTATGTATAATATTATTTTGGCATTAGAGGCACTAATTAAAACTTAATCGATTCGATCATCTGCGCATTTAACCACATAATGTGCGGATAATTTGCGGCAGAGTGTTATACACAATTCCATGGGTCACGGTTTACGAATCGCGCTTAATGCATTTTGTTAAAAAAAAAAAGGGAACAAAAACAAAATTATATGTAATTTTAACATAAATGAATTGACTTAAAATCACAAAAAAAAATTAACAAATGTTCGTACATAAAATTAAAATGAAAAAAAAAAAAGGGAATGTACTGGAAATATATATGTGCGAATTTTACAGGTAAGCTGCGCATACATGATCACTTAAGTGTATAAAAAAAATAACGGATTTGAAAAATTGCGTTACACTTTGGGCAACTGCGAGAATTAAATGTGCCATCACTTTATGTTCTCTTTTAAAAAATTACTCGCAAATCGCACTTAATTTGTGCGCTAATTTGACTATCTTATTTTCAATTGGGAGTTTCCAGTAAACATAACTCCGCGTCATTTGTGCTATGTAAGCAAATGTGCTGGCTTTCTGATAATTTCAAATTTATTTTCCCATTTTCGCAGCTCACAAATGTTTTTACACCATAAAATATGAAATTGGTCATTCCTCGAGGGCTGCAAAAATTAATGGTGAGAAATAAATTGGCTTAGTATGCCCATTTGTGGGCATTGCAGGTGTTTGTACTGCCGACATCAGGTTGTATGCTTTATGGATTTTATTTTTTATAGCACTTAACAGTATATATAAATTTTAACACCTCCCACCAATCATATAACATGTTAGCGTGTGCCAATTTTTTTTTGCGGTACTATATATATTTCCCACATTGTAATGAATTGTTCTGATTTTCCGCGTAACAATGTAGAATATCTTTCGCTTATCCATTCATCGAAACATTTGTGCGTGCCAGCTGTGTTTATGTTTTGTCACTATTATACTATTTATGCCTTCGATAATTCACACGTTAAGGGTGTAAATGATGTAATGGGGGGGGGTTCACTCCCCAAAGTTATAATCATGAGGTAAGTATCCTCTATTTAATACATCGTATATTTATGGATTCAGCTGGAATGCCTATGTAAAAATTTTACCCAGCCATATAAGTTTTTTATGCATTTTATTCACGTTCCAATAAACGATTATTCCCCGCTTGGATTTTCATGCTACATTTGTTAGTGTCATTTTAACTTGCCTTAATCTTCTAGTGCATACATTTGTTACAGTTTTTTTATTTTATAGCTCGTTCCACTGCCAGGATTTATATAAACAACGAACTTGATCGTGTTATTGGTGCAGGCAAATATTGCATTATTTTCATTTGTTTTTTTTCTCACTTGTGTATTTCCGCTAATATTTCGAATATTACAATACAACCAAAACGCATGACACATTTTACCTGTTTTTTTAAGCAGTGTAGGGAATTTAACTGATATATCTGCTGTAAAATGATCCTTATTAGGTAATGATTTATTAAGAATGTTATATTTATTCGTTTACAAACACTTATATTGTTATATCTTCATTTTATTAATGGTAAATTTAATCTTGTTTAATTTATTTTAATCTGTATTTCTTAACAATTGAACATGTTTATGTCACTATGATATATTTTTTCCCTTAATAATGGCTCAAATGAACATTATATTTGTGGAGGTTTTGTTCATTATACTTTTTGTGTGTTACAATATAGAAATATGTACACCACCATGACAGTTAATAATGTTACAATTTTCTTTTAAATGTATTTTTTGTCTACCTCTTCTTCAAAAAAATGAGATTTAAATTTTGTTATAAAATTGTTACATGAATATCAATATGTTTGCAATGTATTATTTTAAATATACTTAACTTTTTAATGTTAATTATATAATAAGAAGTGCAAAGAAAACAAAATAAGGTCATGTTATTAGAGTATTCATTTTTAAGATGTATTATTAATCTATAATTTTTATATTTAAAGCAAATTTTATCATACCTTGTAATACATGAAAATCATGGTTATTGTACCCAACGCTGCAAAACTTACGACGCCGATACGAACAGGAAGTTGTTGCAATAAGTCATTTAGGAACTATGTATCAGCAGGTGAATCAATATTCTCCCAATTTTGTGTATCACTTACTTCTATAAGTTTTCTTGATTGCAAATTCACTCCATTTATTATATCGTTGCATCGCTTCGATCTTTTACAATAAATTTCCATTCCTTCCTTTGGTGTTCCGTTTTTACAAGCTTCTTCTGCCTGTTTGATGTAGTTTTTACGAGCTACCCCCCTAATTTCTGGAAATGGAGTATTATAATTTTTAAGTTCCGGGGCATTTGAATTTGCTTCCCCTGTTATTATTGTATTGGGATCAGATATTAAAACTGCATTTATTGATTTGCCATTAATTGTTATTTTTTTTCCTCTTAATTCTGAATTACTTGTTTGTGCCTTCTATACGGGTCTTACAGTTGCAAATTTGTTTTTCCTGAGTGGACTATATTCCGATTGATGATATCTTAAGCTTTCGTTTTTAAAATTAGAATGAGTAGCATGTGAACATGTTAAATATTTAATACACACGTTATTTTCGTCCTTGGGATCAATAGTAGATGCCTCTTCAGATTTGTGCTTATTGTATAAATAACTCATATATTTAAGGTATTTATAATATTTATCTTTTGCCTTTTTTCACAATCAATTTTTTTATTAATTTCATCATAGTTTTTAAAATATTCAGATAGATGTTTCATTTCTCTACATTCAGAAAATGTGCAACCATAATTGAAAAAACAAGGTTTATATTTACTAAAATAGTAATATTTAACAAACTTGGCTGGTTTCTTAAGTCCTTGTTATTCTGAGACATCTCTGTTCCTGCATTTGGTGCTGATTTCCCTGCATTTTTATTTTGTTTAGATCCTTCCCTACCTTCATTATTATTAAGTGTAGTCGTTTTATCATTTTCTAATGATTCTTCAGCACCAGCACTCGTTTGTGAATTTCCAGGAACTGAAATTGTTGTACTTGTACTGGAGCAGTTTGTGGAGCTATGTCTTTATAATTCACATCAAAGTCATCCTTAAAGAAATCATTATTAATTTTGATATTTGCATCAATAAGATTATCAATTTCGGTTATTCCAGTAAGATTTTTATCTTCATTTGTATATAATTTACTTATTTCTCCATATATCCAAAAATTTAAACATGTACATCTGCCCTTTTGATTTTCCTTTTTAGTTTCATTATTTGTTGATAATTCCTTTAAATTCCTTGCAAGTTTTTCACAAATATTCATAATATCACCATTTAAAATACCACAATGTGTACTATTATAAGCACCAATAGAAACTCCATTGTTGAAATTTTTATATATTTAAGAAGATAATTCATTTAGAACGTTTTTCTGAGGGAAAAAATATAAAATAAGTTATATAAATGTTGATTTCACAAATTAATTTTTCATTGGGCATTAAAAAAGGTAAAAAATTCAAATATTTCATTAAAAGAATTATTTTTTAAATATAAAAAGGTACAATATCTGTAGATGTTCTGGGATCATATAATCCATATTCATGTGTATAGTGCGTCTTGCCACACCTTTTTTTTGATTTCTTGCAAATGAAATTAAGCATCAAAACTTCTTATTGATTCTATAATGCAATCATCAATGTTACATTTTGATTTTATTGAAGATAAAGCTTGACCTTTACTATATTTATTTCTAAAAAGATTCAGTTCTCTATCATATATGTGTGATAATCCTCTTTTTTATATTCCTCCTCTAATTTATGATATAACTTCAAAATATACCTAATATATTCAAAACATTCCTCATTATTTCGTTTTTATATTCGAAAGAATATGTCTTTTGTATGATCATAGTATTCTAAAAAATCACATAAATCTTTTTTATTCTTCATTACATACAAAATAAATATTTGGATGAATTTATTTTTATATATGTGTTTATCTTTATCGTCAATTTTTTCTTTGTCGCAGCACTTAGATTCATCCCAAAAATTTACCAATAATCCGTAATACTAACTAATGCAATAATTATTTGAATCACATGGCTTTATTCTGTTATATATGCATAAGATTAAATAATAACAACACTCAGTACGATCCTTACCATCTGCAGTAATTTCATTAAACTTATCATTCCATTTTGTGTTATTTCTTTAACAATAGGACATTTATTTTATTTGAAGTTCCTGTAGTAATATTACATTTTTTGTAAGAATCATAAGAATCATCAATTTCAACATTAAAATTATTGTAGAATTAATATAATTGGAAATTTTCTTAAATTCTTCCTGACATTAAAAATAAGAATAAGTGTTTACATTATTCTAATGCTTATACATTTTAAAGAAAAAAGAAAAACGTTTGAGATTATAAAAAAATTAAAAAGTTGTTCACTAACCAAAAATTCACGAGTCTTGTAGTTTATAACTCCAGACTTTCCAATTCAATAATAATATAATAAAATATATATTACATAATTATTCATACATGGAAAATAAACACACCATAATTTATTAATATAATGTAGTTTCTTGGTTTATGTAAATTTATAAGGACGTTATATTTCCATCAGTATTTAAATTTTTTAAAGTGTTGTAATATAGTTATTAATAAAATTAAAATGAATATATATTTTTAACCATAATGAAGGTAAATCGAAATAAGAAATAAAAAATAACAATTCAATAGTAGTTAATTATACCAATATAATGATGGATAAATGAAAATTTATCTAATTCCTATGTTTGAAACATAATAAAATTTATCCTAAATTGTAGAGGATTCTATTTAATACGCATTATTTGCTTATATATTAAAAAAAAAATTACACGTTAAAAAAACAACTGTAAAATTATATTTTTGCGTTATATTTAATATAATGCTTTTTGTTTTTTGTTTTTTTTCAAATAAGTATAATTGTGTAGTATAATTTTTTACATAATTCGAATGTTAATAGAGATTATATTTATTAATAAAACTTACCCATATTTTACGTTAAGGAAAAAAATAAAAAAGTGACTGCTTTTCCTCTTCATTAATGTAGAGCAGAAAACATCCATCATTCTTATAAAAATTAAGAATATAAATACCCTATATGTTATATATCGTACGGTCGTTCTATAATTAAAAAGCATTTGAACTAATGTTTATCATAAATTGTGAGTTGCTATTTTACAGAATAATTTATCTGTTTATTTTTTTTATATTATTTAAATTTTTATATGATGTATTAAAAATTGTGAAAATTTTATTTATATTGTACATATCATTCTAGGTTTAGAAAAAGTATAATATAATATATGTTTTCATTAGTGAGATGTTGACATATTTTTTAAAATATCATTTATATATACTTAAAAATTGAATAATAAGCAACAGTCAGAATTTCTAGTATTAGTACATACAATTATAGAAAATAAAAAGTTATTCATTAGGTAGATAAGTTATTATTTTATGTAATTAACGTGAAATTACATTTATATTAAAGGAAGAATGTTCGATCTGGAAGGAGGCGGGACACAAGTAGAGGCAGATGATGAAACCATATCGGAAAGTACTATACAAGTATGTTTATTAGATTTTTTTTAAGTAATCCTTTACTTGAAATTTATATGAACATTCTATGGATAATAAAGAACAATAATATTTTATGTATCACCAATGTGTATTTCTATAATAATGTATATTTTTTTAAACTTTTTAGGGTCAACGTATCATCTTTGAACATCTACCTGCATACATATTTGAACAAAAGCTGAAGGAAGATGCAACGGATAATAATTTTAGCGGATATTACAATGTAGTAAAGCATATCAGTGAACGTTATGGATGGGGCAATGATTTATTCAAGAAACTCAGTAGAAATATATCATTGGTGCACGATAGTTATATTGAGGGAGACGAATTCAATAGAAAGCGTTGTTATGATTTAAATTATTGGTTATATGATAATGTATATAAAAATCTTGAATCATCAAATACAAATGATACCGATTATTTTAAAGATATTTCTACAAAGCTTCAAGGAGTATGGAAAAATATTGTTGATAATGAGTTTAAAGATAGACCTTATCAGTGTTATCCCGATAAAGAACTACTACTTAACATGGGTTATTTACAAGAAATTAAAGATTTATTTGATTTTTACGAAGATTATAATGAAATGAAAAAGGAAATTATTGCAGATACTTCTGGTTCATGTCGTAGATATGTTGAATACCTTAAACAAAGAATTCCAGTATATTACACATGGAGAGACTCTTGTAAAGTGCCCGAATATACATGCAAAAGATATATTGATGATTATATGAAGTATCGTCCAGCAAGTATTGTGCCGGATTTAAGTCCGTGGGTTGTTCTTACGTATCCTGGTAATAAATGTTACGCAACTGTTTATGATATATTTGTAAAGGCAAAAGAGCAGCCTAAACGTAATGATGGTATATATAAAAAAAAAATGGAAAAGCTTGAAAAGTTAAATCCTGGAAAAAGTTTACTTAACATTAGCATGGGAGAGGGATTACGAGGAAGTGAATTTTTTATTCCTGGTGATCATGATGATTACTGGTTACGTCTAAAGTGGGATATATTGCTGTACATAACTGACGATATCACCCCACCTGTGCTAGGTATAGTGGGTACACTACTAATTTTTTGGGCCTTGTATAAGGTAATTATATAAATTTGCAGTTAAAGATATGCCAATTTTATGCTTTTAAGTTAAATACACTATTATAAAAATTGTCATATTAATGATTACAATGTTGTTTATGTGATTTTTTTTTAGTTTACGCCCATTGGTAAAACGGTGCGACGCACACGAGCAAAGGTAAGGAAACGAATTAGACCAAACATTAATTATGATGATATTAAGTTATTATATGGAAGTGAAGAATCTTTGAACAGCAGCACAGATTCTTATGATTATAATAATGATTATGATAATGATTATGATAATGATGATTATAGTGATAGTAATAGTTCGTATAATTTATCTTACGCTTCCACATTGGATTATTAATTAAGGGAAAAAATAATAGTGCAGGATGCCAGTTTATTAAGAACCACATCAAATTAAATATTTTTAGGGCGTGCCTCCTCTCTCGACTGTGCTTAAAAGGGAGGGGCATATATGTAATAACGTAACTGATACAATTATGAGGATAATCGAAAATAGTGGAACATTCAATTTTTTAATAAAATGATTATTAGATTATTTGAGAAAGGAATTTAAAAAATGGGTATTACTAGTGCATGAAAATTTAGTTATACAGGTGATTTCACATAATATGTACGTTATAAATGACTTTATAATAATGATACATTTGTTATCTACAAAATTAAATTGCACACTTTTGTGGAAGCTGATTAACCCTTTTGTTATATTATGTATATTATTGTAACAGTGCATACCCTTAATGTAAGATAATGGGTATAAAAATAAATAAGGTTGCCCACGATTAATTGGAAATACGCTTACATTGCGCATATATACAAATTTTTTTTTGATGTTATAATAACAAATTATATGTGATAATTCATAAAATGTATTAATTAGGCAACATGAACTTAACCTTGCTGCATAATAACACATCATCAATTTGGTAAAAAGTAAAGAGGTATATATATATATTGAAAATATACTGGGATGTTGAAATTGCAAACAAATTCATTTACTTGTAATATCTGATGAAAATATAAACTTGAATTAGATGTCAAATAAATACAGTTAAAACGGGAGAAAAAATCTTTTCCCGATTTGGAATTTGTGGGAACCACGTTAAGGTTTGGGTTTAGGTAATTCCTTGTATTAACTGCGAAAAAAGATTTAATTATTCGTATTACATATTTTTTTATAATTTCATCATAAATTAAATAAATATTGCTTAACGTTATACTTAGTGTTTGCATAGTAATGATGATTTATTTGTAATAATGTTAACTCTACTATGAATGAATACATTACTTAAAAATAATAAATTGTGCGAAATAAAAAATATATTCGTTTTATTATGTAAAATTTATTCAATTATATAAATTATATCAATATGTTTCTTAAAGAGAGAATAATTAATATCTACATTTTATTACATTATAAATATATAATAGTGGGATCCTTGTTAAGTTACAGGTTACACTTTTTATTTTTTATTTAATGACAAATGTTATATACGTGATGGAATTAGTTTTACACCTACAAATATAAAGTTATAAATACGAAATATGACATAATAAAAAAAACCCTATTATTTTAATGAAATATAATATTTTTTTAAAAGAATAATTTTTTTAATTTGAGAAATATAGTATGAATTATATCATTCATTTTAACAATTACGAATTTAAGTTCACACTTATTTCATAATAATAACAATAAACGATTATAGTGTTTATGAAGTATAGGATACTAAGATATATAGTTTATGCCACTTATTGTGGAAAAAAGAAACTCTTATGTGTTCAATTAATTTTATTTTTTTGCTTTTAATTTATGTATTAAGAATAATAACAGATATCCTGTATTTTCTTTACATTCTAATGATATAAATAACTATTATGAGAATTTTATGTTAAATATTTTAAATATGAATCATAATAATTTATTATAATTTAATAAGAAATTATTATGCAAATAAAATTGTTATATTTATGGGGTACTTAGTAATTAGAAGTAAATAATGAAATCATAAAATAAATTGAGGTCATGCGAATAACATAACTAAGTCTATTTTATTTAAAAAAACAAAAAAACATAATTTTATACTAAAAAAAAGTAAAAAAACATATAATTATATTAACAAGGGTGAAATAAAATATATAAAAATTAACAGTTCATAAAATATATAATATATATTAAATCACTTGGAAATATAATTCACATTATTGGGTAACATTTCATATACGATAATAAAAAAGGGAGTGTTTTGAAGTATTATCTAATGTATATTATATGTTATCCTCTTAAAGTTGTAAAAATTCACTTTTTCTGTTTTTTCTTATGTATTCAAGGTTTAACGTTTGCAAACTACTATTAGGAAAAAATAATTATACAAGCTATTATAAGATAATTTAAAAAAATAAATTTATTAAGAATAATCTTGTAATAATTTTCTCTCAATATATTTGTATTTTAAATATAATATTTAAGAACCTTGTAATACAATAATATAAGCACAAAACAAGTTGTTATTATAGCTATATTTTCTAATGCAGAACTAGATATATCAGGTTTAAGTATCACTAAAAATATGATACGCTATATGGTAATCCCTCTTTTTGAATGGTGTTTGTTCAGTGTCCTCTGTATATAATAAATCATTATGTTCTTCTTCGTCAATATTCACTATATTTTCCCCTTTTCCTTTACGTAATGTCTTTCCAAAGGGTGTGAACTAAAATAAAATTGAAATTCAAGCATAATAAATATATTACTCTTATTATAGTAAAATTTTACTAATATATTTTATATTTATTATAGTAAAATATTTATATTTAAAAATCTCGTTAATGATAACCTTATATAAATAGTAAAAAATTGAGGAT
>NW_001849953.1:0-9693 GCF_000002415.2 Plasmodium vivax
CTCTCGGGGGTAGGAGAAAAAAAAAAAGATATTGCTCAAAATCGTTTAAATTTTATTTCATTCTCAGGTGAAGAATATTAATTGCATTGTAATTATAACTGCTATGGTGAAGCAAAATTCACATTCAAATTTGTAAAATAGATATATAAATATGGGGAACAAAAATTTATGAATTATTCATACAGTTCAAAGAATAGCATTTTAAAAATGTTTCCGAATTGTATTAAAACTGGAATGTTATGAAGAAGCAGATGTAATAGGTCTTTCATTAGAAAGGGTCATATAACATGGGTAACCGTTGGGAATAACGAGGAAATTCAAAAAGGAACACATAGGTGTGTCTTTAAGAAACACAGATGACAAGAATTCATTTTTATTTAACTGAAATAGTATTATGTTATTAATTAATAGTTTACAAAATGTTTTAAAAATAAAAAACAAAATAACGATATATCTTTTGTATGAAAAACGCATTATTTCGTACAAGTATATATCAAAGGTGATTTGTGTAATAATGAAAACGCAAACTTTTCACTATTTTTCATAAAACAATTCTGAAGAAATAGAGGAAAAAAAAAAAATTAAAGGATTTGTTCAAAAGTAGTACAATTTTTAAAATAAATAAAAATTATCAACTTAAATAAGCAATTTAATTTAAGCACTTAGCGCCTATACTGGGACAAATATAGAATTCTATTAAAATGAATTTTTACGAACTAGAATGAAAAAAAGAATAAATGAAGAATTCTACATGAATTACATAAGGCATACACATCTCTTCGAGAATATGTGAGATTTGAAGTAGACACAAATTATTTCATAATTAATGTTTCTTTAAAAATAATTTATTAAAAATCTAATTTTTTTTACAATTATTAAGATAATTAATTCTTTTGAGTTTCCCTAATTTATAATAGTAGTATATTAGCATTAAAATAAATGCGTAAACTAATTGCCAAGCTACTCTAACACCAGGTGTCCCAGAAGTAGCTACTATTAACATAACTGCCATTACAAAATTTATAAGAAGTGGTACAAATACTTTATATCTGTTTATAAAATATAACAATTTTCTAAATTTGCATTTATGTTTAACTGCATAATAATTAACAGAAGAGTTTCTATTTAGAAAACGCAGCATATCTAATTCAAAATTTAGATCTACTTTTTTTAAAAATTGAAGTATCCAAAAATCCTGTTTTTTTCTTACTTTACGTTTGAATTTTGCCCTTTTAGGATGCCTTCGTTTTTTAAGCGTATTTCCTATTTTAGATCCGGTCGTATGTTCTTCTACGTCACCAAGTTCTTGATAACTCCTATTACATTTCAACGGACGCGTTGATCTGTTAAAATAATCGTCATTGTTTAATGCACCATGTCGTTCGCAAAAATCATCACCCTGTGTTATTGCACTAATTTTGAAATGGCTCGTTGATTTTTTAAAATTATCATCATAATTAAACTTTTTGCATGATTTTTCAAATCTGCCTTTCCTCACTAACGTATTACAATTTTTTCCAAAATTTTGTTCAGGCTCTAATTCGTTTAATCCTTGTGCAAATCTATAATCAATTTCTTCGAATGTTTCTGATATTATTTCTTTTACATCTGAATAGCTTTGTCTAGAATGTGTGTCAATTTTTTGTCTTAATAGTCTACTAGCTCTTACATCTAATATGCTATTTTGAATAATTCTACGATCCCATGCTTTACTATGCACATTTAAATGAAAATTCTGTAAACATTGTATTTATTATATGAAAAAAAAAAAAAAAAATTATTTCAAAATTGATAACATATTCACTTTTTAATAATATATAAAGCAGACGAAGGGAATCACATAAATGTAATTGTCATCATCCTACATAAAAGGAACATTTCCAGGTCCACACTAAAAGGGTCAATGTAAGGATTCTACCAAAAAAATGAAACTTGCTTGTTATATTCTTCATGTGTCATTATACTAAAGTTGTTAATTGTTTTGTAATAATAAAAATGTTTTAGTTGTATAAAGATTTTTCATACAATTTTATTAATGATACTCAAGTTTTTTAAAAAAATATATTTCATAATCTTCTATATTGACAAATTATATACAAAAAAAGGACATATTTTTGTGTTTTTAAATAAAATTATGTTAGGAATATATTTCAGATAAAAGTGTTGCTCACTTATAAAATAATATAAATAGTGTTACAATGCTAAATATTTTATGTGTGAAAGGAAGCAACGAATTTGCCGCTTAAAAAACACGTAATTTGATTTTTAATTATAAAAAAGTACATAATTTTTTCATTAATTAAAAAAAAAAGGTTGTTTTTAAAAGGCACATGAATAAGTATTTTCGTAAAAACGACGTCAAAAAAATATAACACCTTAAAACCTTACTGATAATTTTTTTTTTATTATTATTATTGTATTGCTCTTAAGTTGTTAAACCTCCACAATGTTTCAAATTCAGAATCATAACAGTGAATTATAGACATTAAAATAAAATAAGGAGCGATTGCAATGGCTCTATGATATATTCTTAATGCAAATACAATTAGAAAAAATAAAAATATAATAAGAAGGAATAAATGTCATTAATGTAGGTTCACGAAACGGAGGCAAAACGATAAAATAAAAACAACTTGTGTTTTTATGGCAACAGATGACACACGACGAATTATGTAATGTTTTATTTCGTATTTTAACAAAATGAAGTAATTGGCAGATGCATTATTTGAATATTTCGAATAGTGTAACTTAACAAAAATCATTAAAGCAAAAAAACGTGAGTACGCATAAATTATTTTTTGTACGTATTTGTGAAATTCACGCAGAAAGCACAACTACAAAAAAAAAAAAAAAAGTACACCTGTATACTTGTACAAAGTTGTAGAATGTGATATCTAGGTATTTATTTAGCACTTTAAAGAGAACCCACATAAACGTTTGCACATTTTTTATTTTGCATTATAAAACAAATTAATAAATATATACTGTGCCATGAATTGCTTTGTTAAAATATAAGATACGAATAATATACATCTTTACGTATTTAAAGAAAAAAAATTACCGCGAAAAGTACGACAAGGAATTATTTTATGATATCAAATATAGTAAAGCAATCTAGGCTGGTACTAATAAATATATATAAACTCATCCCTAATCCATTAACATTAATTACACTTTTAACTTCTTACATATCATGAAGAATAAATTTATAGGAATTATAACTTATAAAATATTTTCTAAGTTGTAAGAAAACACTAATTAAGGTATAAATTATACCAATTTATAATTGTTTAACTGTATTTTAGAGTAAATCATATACCGGTGAATTCAGTTATTTATTTATTTTACTTTATATTGTTTAAAAATAGGTATGGGTGTTTATTATATATGATAAAAATGACTGTTACTTTTAATATTTCCACATTATTTCACACAACGCACGTGCTTGCTAATCTTTACGAACGCCATAATGAATATTGTAACAATGTTAATATAGTTTTGTTCCTTAAACCTTTTTAGAAAAAAAAAAGTAATAAAGCTTTTCTACATCGATAATGGAAATGTCACACATATATAAGTACGTGAGCTTAAAACATTACAGCATTTTTAAAACATGTATTATAAAATTGTCCTTTTAACAGTTGTTATCTCTATTTGCGTAAACGATGTCGATTTTTCCTAGGAGAAATAAATGTATCGATATGCTGGAATACCATTACAAATTCTAACTACTTATGTGTTTAATTATTCTAACTAGACAGATATGCACATATTTGTGTTTTTGTCTAAATTAGAACACGTTATGTATTGTATAGCAGTGGCCTGTTAATTGATTAAGCATAGGTAATGGAATAAGTATGGTGTTCAATTTTTTACAGCTGGGAGCAATGAATCGGTGGTCATTCTTTTCCCGTATGCGTTAAGAAAATATACTAATGTACTGATGTGTGATAAAAAGTTGAAACAAATTGTTAGATGAAACATAAGAGATTAATGTCTTTTTACAATTATTAGAAAGGGGATTATACATAAATACGTGGTGAAGTAGCTTTTTTTTCTTTTTTGATTAATTATTTCGTAAAATGTTAAAAAAGAAAGCGAATATATACTTTTACTAATATTTAATGAATCATTAATACTAAAATGTAAGCATTTCACCCGATAATAATATATAACCGTGTAATTAGAGCGAATTAAATGCAAATGATACAGATGTATTTTAAGAAATGCTCAAAAATTAAAAAAGACTACGGGTACACACCTTTGCAAAAAGCTCATTGTTAAAACAGAATATTGTCAGCTAATCAAAATAAGGTTAAAATGTTGAAATGTCGAAATGCTATACTAGTACTGTAGAAAATTTTATCGGTTAAAATATATAAAAGCTCCATATCAACCGTTGTTAAAATAATGAGCACATTGCATTGGGGTAAAAAATTATAATGGTAAGAGTAAAATTATTTTAAAGGCTTAACAAGAATATATCTATATCACTGTGTTGTGTGATCAAATTATGTTGGAATATAGAATTTTTTTTAAAGTATTGTGTATTTTTATTATTTGGAAGAGGGTAAAACAAGTAAAAATTTATAAATGGCTCAAGGAAGAAGAAATGTAGTGCGAGAAAATTCGATAGAATATATTTTCAACAAAGAAAAATTAAAGAAGTGTGTAGAATGCTATGAAAAAGAAGATAAAACAACAACAGTATTGAAGATGTAAGCAAAAGAATCTTAACTGAAACTTAAGAATCGGAATTAGAATAAAATTAGTGTAAAAGATATCTATAAAAAAAAACAATGTATGAATATTTAATACTTGTTCACAGAAGAATATAATAGAACTTTGTGATCAGTCCGTTCGTTCATTATTCAAAATAATAAAGGAGAAATATAACTTTATTTTTTGTTAGAATGGTTTTATGAGGAGATAACAATAATCATTAGTACTCAAAGGCTTAGAAATGAAGATATACATATGTAGACATATATAACTTTGCAAGATGATCTGATAAAACCCTATTTTTGAATCGCTTATACGTCGGCAACTGAAAGATTAATCTAACAACGTAAGCATAACGATTTTAGATCTATGATCGCAGAAAATGATATGCTTATTTATGATATAAATATAATTTAAGTTAAACAAATTAAAAAGACTATTAAGGTAGAGTAGGTATCACTATTTTTTTTTTTTTTTTTTTTTGATAAAACGCACAGCTTTATCGTATTTCACATGTATCTGTGATGCTGTATAAAAGTAGTAAATTCTTACATATTTTATAACTGAAATGTGGCTATAGTTATTATGAAAATAACTCCAAGTACATGACATAATTCATAGATAAATTTCTAATGATGAAATTAAAACAAAATGTTATAGTAACATGTTTTATAGATAAACAAGACTTAAACAATAGCATCTGCTTAGAAAAATTGCTAATTTTTCAGCGTTAATGAAACGTTAAAAATAAACGTGTACGAAAAAAACTACATATAATACAATCATGTGTATTATTCAAAAATATATTAAAACAAAAAAAGATTCCTTACTTTGATTGTAAAAACGCGTGTCATAAGTTTTTCCTTCCCAAACAAGTTTAGGCTACTAATGCAGTCACATTCGCATTGCTAACATTTTTTAAATCGAATAATTTCTCCGCATCTTTATATTAATTCTAAAAGTGAATAATGGAATTTCATTAAGGTGTAATAATATATGGATGAATATTTTAAACGTTTCCTTTTTATACATCACTTTTTCATTATAAGAATATATTCTTTCCTTTTTGTGGTTTCCCTTTTCCCATTAATTCTTACCATTGTCAATTGTATTGAGCATAAAATAGCAAATTTTATCAGTATACCTTTTATTCGATCGATTAGATTTATAGAATTATTGTCTCAAAAATAAAGTCTGCTTATCGTTAAACAATGAATTCCATTTTTCCTCACGTATCCAATTATTCAGAAAACATTCCTTCCATTGATTAAAAATTTTGTTTTTATCATCTTTCCATCGTATCCAACCACTGCACTTAATATTTTGAATTATTTTCTCTTTATTTTGTACCCAATATAACCATTCTAGGCTTTGTTTGTATATTCTTTCTTTCCATTTGAGCCACCCTCCCGTATTTCGTACTTTTGAAGGTTTGTTCCATTCTATATATTCCTTCCTTAACCAGCATATGTTTTCGTCATGTTTCCAATCGCTCTTGAGCCATGTCAAGATTTGGTAGCTTCTCCAGTGGACCCATTTATCCTCTATCCATGTGTAACGCTGTGATTCGATTTGATTAATCCAATTTTGCCATTCGTTATCAATGAGTCCTTTGAGTTCCGTATTAACCCAATTTTCCCAATCGGCATTATTCCATGTTAATGATTTTTCTAGGATATGAGATTTATGCGATTCATCCATATTTTCAATGTAATGCGTCCATTTATGTTGCATGTTTTGCATCCATTCATTCCAGTCCTTTGTTACATTCTGGATCCACTCGTTTTTTTCTTTTATTAGTGATAAATTAAACTGTTTCCAATTATCTTCTAATTTCAATTTCCACTTATTCCACTCGTTTTCTTTCCACTCATCTGTTTTTTCAATTTCTGCTGTTTCCTCATTTGATATGTTGAGTGCGCAATCTTTAGCGTTGTTGCATTCATTTTGAAGGGACTACGTAAATTGTGAAATGTGTTATTAAAAAAAATGTTTCTTTTTTATATTAATATACACTGTAAAAAAGAGTTTAAAAATTGTGCACATATATGTATATATTCATATATATGTGATGTTTATATCTTACTGCAGGAATGACGCTTAAAATAAAGGTCGAAGTTAACGTAAATAAGGCAATTAATTTTAAAGAAACCATTTTATATTTCTATATAATTATTTTATAATGCATGAGGTTCTTTAATCATGTTGTTAAATTTTGGGACAAAATTTTTGCACACAAATGGGTATATTTATATTTGGTTAAATATATTTGCTCATTTTGATAAGCACATCGGTATATGTACATATATATGTACATATATATATATACATACATATATACAATATATATTAAAAAACGGTTTTATAGAACAATGAGCGAAAGAAAAAAGTATAAAAATAAAAATATAACCAGGGGATTTTTAATTTGCTGTCAGTATAAAAAATTTGCAAAAAAAGCTAAAATGTGCCTAAATAGCAAATCTAAATTGTGAGTGTGAAAAACGCCGTGTTAAAGGGTTTTATTCTTAATTATAGAATAAATCGGTGTGTTAAGATAAAAATTAAACGCTATACATACCTTTACATAAAATTAGTATATATATTTGCACATAAAAATAGTTTTATCCTTTGCTTTCATATATATATTAACTAATTTATAAGCACGGCGATAATCAATTTGTGTATATATTACATTTTTGTGTTAATAGTTAAAGCAAATAAGGTCCTTTTTACTGAGTAATTATAATTCTATTAAAAAAACAGGCAAGCAAAAAAAATCGAAAAAAAAAATATTTCAGATATTAAAAGGACAATTTAACTACTTGAAAATTTAATAATGGAATCTCAAATAACACTTCTTAAAAGTTAAAGGACATGTGCATTAATATTTTTAAGAGGCATTTATTTTTTAACTGCAGAGCTAAATGAATAAAAAATAGAAAAAAAAAAAAAAATTCCTTCTATCATTGTGTTAATTCACTCAATAGAGAATCATTTTAATTTTTATAAATATATTATTTTTAATAGATAAAATTTTATACTTATTTATTTTGTGTGTGCTCTTTTTTTTTTATTTGTGTTGGAAATTAATAGAATGTTTCGCTTGCTTTAAAAAGTATATATATAATAAAAAAACGGAATTCACGCGCTGCAAAGAAAAAATGAAAAACAATAATTAAATAACGTCGTAGTAGTAGTACTACTACTAACTCGTTCGAATCAAGAGGTGAAGTTTGAATGGTCCCTTCAATGACTAAATATATTGTTACGTAGAATTAATATGCATAGCACAACCAGCATGTTTGACAAATGGAAGAATTTTTACATTTATATTAATAGTGTACTTGTTAAAACAAATGTAAGTGAAAGTCATTTGTTTTTATTTGTTGAAAAGTAACAAATTTGAGTTCATTTCGATATTTCATTAGCGAATTGTGTAATTTACGAAAAATGTAAATACTAATATGAACAAATGTGTTATTGTGAAAAATAACGGTATATTAGCTCCTTAATAGATCGGAAAGACAAACGCAAGCAAAATGAAATTTGTTAAGGAGTGACAATATTGCTGAATGCTGTAGCCTGAAACGTAGTAGAAAAATGCTTAAAATTACTTTTTTAGCTATGAAAAGATGGGTATTATTATTAATTATGGAATAAATACATTGCAAAATAGAACATCTAAATGTATTTTATAATTAAAAAGATGTTGTTGACAAAAAGAGTCATTACTTCCAATGTGTTGGTTACTGATGATTTCATTTGTGACAGTTTCATTTCAGAATTGCATTTAATATGGTAATTAAAGGGTGTATATTACTTTTTAATAGTTATAAAATTGAAAAGCCTTAATTGGTGTAATATTACTATCATTGCTAATTAAACAAAGAAGCTATAACAATTTCGCGTTCTTGTGAAACAATTGTAGGAAAAAAAGTAAAATATTTGTGCCATCTTGAATTATCCAATGGTTATGTTTCATAAATATAGGAATAAACAAAGTCGTTTAAAAGGAACTAAAGGGTAATCTAAAAACAGTGATATATATTTTGCAATGATGAATTGTTTCATGTAAAAAAGGGTTTTTATGTTCTTTCTTTCTTTCTTTCTTTCTTTCTTTTTTTTTTTGCCTTTTTGGTGTATATATTTATTTGAAGATGAATTACTTTTTTAATAATATATACAAATTTTTAAACGTAGAAAATGAGCACATCTTTCTATTTGTAATAAATGGCAACATATTTTTTTAAGACTAAGAAAGTAACAACATCTATTTCTTTTCAAGAATAGAACAGTTCTGAAAGCGATGTATTTATAAGAATCTTATGGATATTTAGAAAGTTTTTCTCATTTCTAAATTGATATAGAAAAATGAAAAATACGTATTTTAAAAAAAAAAGAACAAATTTGAATATTCGATCTGATTTAATTGTCTTAAAAATTTGTAATGTTCGATGAAAAAATGTAACACATTTGTAAATACTGTGTAACTTGAAGGATATATAAAAAGAGAAAGTAGTTATTCTTGTGAATAATAACTTAAATAATTTCTTTTTTTGCATTTTGTTCTAGTCGATCAAGAGTTGTTATATTTCAGTAAAATATGTCAGTGCATATATATCAAATGTTCATATATATTTTCTATTATAATCGTGTAAAACATATATTCAACACACATCTTAATAATTAGTTATAGCGACATTATAATGCTGAAAAGCATTAATGCTAACTAATTTTTACATATTTAGGGTTCACAGAATGTAATTTATACATTTTTTTATAGCGTTCCCGTAATTATGCTATATTAATGAAATTGATCGGTTATTTAATTCTTCGCAATACTCATTTGTCGTAATTTTGAATGGAAAATTTCTGTATTTCATATTAAATTATATAAAAACGTAGTATTAATATAAACTAAATGACATTTGCCTTATTTAAAAATAAAGGAATATTATAAAAGAATTTTGC
>NW_001849952.1:0-16627 GCF_000002415.2 Plasmodium vivax
AGTTGTCCAGTTTTATCTGTATATTATATAATTAGTTTTTATATTCATTTAAAATGGCAATAATAAAAAACACTAACATTAATCATAATACAAAGATCATTTTTTTCACTAAAATTGTTACATTTATTATTTTATCTTGGATATATCAGTGTACAAAACATGAGGTAAAATTATTATTAATGAATGCTAAATAATACCATTACAACATATATTACTATTATTATCTTTCCTTATTTTAATTTATCGTCATGGATTTATTTTAATTATAAAATAAAAATATAATTTTTTTTTTAGAATGTACCTAGTAAAACTATAGAAAATGGGAACAAAGTGAATATATCATTAGATATAAGAGCTCATAGATTATTGGCAAAGCATGTATATGAACATGAGATGCCAACCAGAGGATTGCAAAATAAAGTATCATATAACAGAGATAATTTCAAATTAGTGAATGACAAAGGGAATAATAATACATTTGAACAGTTAAAACAAAGTAGAACAAATTATATGGATGACTATTTAAAAAGTTATAAAAAGAGATATTCTAAAAAAAGAGGATTAAAAAAATTGGATTGTTATTATGAGAGAGTATTATTTAACAAATTTAACAAGATAAAAAAACTTGTTGAACGTAAGAATTCCAGTAAGAGCAAAATTGTAAGTATTATATGCTCAAAGTATGGTTTACCTTTAATATTATTATCCTTACTTCCTATATTAGCGTTAAAAATACCTGAATTACTTATCAAAAAGGTACATGGAGATGATTTTTCTAAATGTAAATATAATGGCACTGTTAGTTCTGATACATTTAATAAAGATTGCTTAAAACATGACGCTTGCGAAAAGGTCGATATTAAAGACCCTTATTTAAAATATATATATCTTTTTATAACAATTTTTATTATTTTGGCATTCATTATTTATACGTATATAAAAATTTTGAAATATGATAGGATAAGAGCAGGAATGTTAAAATAATTATATGAAATCGATAAAATTCCTGTAATTACAAGGTTGTAATAAATTATTATCAATAATGTATCTATATATATTACGTAAAATATGATCTTAAATATGTACTATTCTCTATAAGTCGATGTCAATACTAAACTTGTTCCGACATAATTATGAAATGTATGGACATAACATTTATGTGAATTCGAGTATTTCCTTTGTATTTTATGTACTTATAATATGAATTTTCTTTGCAGCTCAAAATATGAAGTATGGAATATGTTAGTGTTTTGTATAAATTTGAGTCATAATATAATTTTCCTTTTTTTGTTTGACTTTGTACGTTTAAAGAATGAAGAAATAATAGTATAATTATATAGTTTATATATAAGTATAATTCTGTCTTAATATTAATATACATATGCGAATTTTTTTGAAATTGAATTATCCATTTTTTTATTATCTGACCGTAATACATTCTTTCTTATTACCTAGTCTTAATTCACATCCATCAATATAGAATACGAGACCTTATTTTATATTTAATATATTTTATTTGTTTTATGTTTATACTTTTATTAAAATTAATTATTAAATCACCTTTGATTTGTGTATTTAATGTGGGATATTATGTAAACAATTTTTTAAATCATTTAAACAGTATATTTATAAATATGTCTACCTATGAAAATTTTTAATGAGATAAATATATCTAGATAAATAATATATTTAACTTAAAATAAATTTTTAAGTACATACAGAATTAAGCTAAATAATCATATCAATTTAAAAGATAAAATGGAATATGTAACATTCTTATAAGAATATTAGATTATAAATTACGATCTCTATATATGTATAAATGTAGCATTTTTTTAACAAACATAATATTTCTTTAGGTAATATAAGAATATCAACTAATATATAATCAATCATATATCTAGAAGAATACATCAATTATTTTAATGAAAAACATATATAAATTGCATATTAATATACATATTCTTATAACATTAAAAAACTATTCATTATGCTTATATTATAGTCATATTAATGAATATAAATATTTTTTTTAATGAACATCAATACGAGATTAGTTCTGTAACATGTGCAAATAAGGGCATAGCTTCTGTTTGATAAATTAAAAAAAAAAAATTAAATATATTAATGCAATAATGAGCACAAAATAAATTATACAATGTATAAAAAATTATATAAATTTACAAGAAAAAATTAATAATGTTAATTTATATATCTAATACTCTTTTCTTTATTTTATTAATACATAAAGATCATTAACAGAATAAATAAATTTTTTTTTTTTTTGTAACACCATATTTTGCGCATAAAAAAAAGATGCTCTGGAAAAAAAAATGCACAAAAAAGGGGTTTATAAAAAATAATCATTTTTTTTTGGTATTAACAATATTAATATAAAAGAATATTTACGTAAAATTAAAAATAATAATTATATGTTAACATATTGAACAAAAAGAATTAATATATTTTTTAGAATATATACGAAAAAAAAGATAAATTATTTTATATTAGCAACCATATATATGGAAATAAAATGTATATTCAAAAGAATAATGAGTACAAGAATTATTTATTTTTTATTTAAGAATATTTGTACATAAAAAAATGGGGTACACTTTTTCTTATCAAAAATGAGCATAAAATTATATAAAAATATATATAATAATTACAAGGTTCTTTATATATTATTATATAAATATTAATTTTTTTTTAGTACATTTGTTATGAGACATTATATTATATCATATGTTTTATAATATAAATTGCGTATAAATTATTTATTTTTATTAAAATGTTAATTATTTTTTTATTCTTGAACAACTATTGAGATTATTATTATGGAGCCATAAAATGAGGATGGACATTCTTTTTCGTTATTCAGGAAATCAACATTAATGAGAGAAATGTTGTCAATACAATGTTATGCTTTATTGGTATATTAATGTTAACCTTTTCAAATAATTATTGAAAACTAAATATAATTTTTAAATTTTTACTGTTTTTAATTCTTCAATTTAATATACTAGAAATAAGATTTTATGTATATATATAAAGAAAATATTTATGTTAAAATATTAAATTATTATGTAGTCTCCTATTAGGATATAAAATAAAATTAAAAGTGATATTACCATATGGCCCCTTATATTTAATATTGTGTGAGGTGAAATATTGTTTGATTTAATTTGTCATTTTCCTAAGGGTTGTTATTAATTTATGTTTTCATTAGTTTATTTATATAAGGTTATTAATAATAGGTTAAGCTAACCTAACGGTTGTATACGCTGAAATATAAAGATATAACGAAATGATTAAGAAAAATATCATTCTATTCTCCATCTTAACATATGGGTAGTTTTCATAATAATTTAGACTCTTTCATAATTCTTATATATTTTGGAATAAACGGGAATCTTAACGCAAAATCCACATTTTATTTCTTTTCTATAAAACATTAATGTTTGAGAATGTCAATCTAATTATATTCTAAATACATAGTAAAATAATGAATTTTTATATTTATTTGATTTCATATTGTAATAAAAGATACCCTAATATTATTATATAATAAAATACTAATGAAAATGATTGGTTTCGTAGATACACTCCAGAATTTTTTTTTGTTTATATTCATGTTCATAAGAAGCGGTAGTTTTTAGTTTTAGAATATTATTTTATAGGTTCTTATTATTATCACAGCATGTGAATTCGCTAATCAATGATTTTATCATAATTATAAATAATACTTAAAGAGCTAGAAATTTTATTTTATTTAAGATTCATATTGCTACTATTATTACTGTGAAGCAGAATAACGCATAATTATTCTATAAATGTATATAGGTAAAAGTATATAAACTTTTTTTATAGTTTCTATCCCTATGTTACATATATATGCAAAAGGAAATAAATTATACACTTTTTAAAATATAATAAATAAAAAAATTTATTATTATTTTGTTCTTATAAAATTAAATCGCATATTTATATTGCCTGAATTAATTTTAACATAACATTGTTCATATAAATATAATTTTATAATGATCTATATAATAGGATCTTAATTATATCCCTTTATTGGTATATTGATTTTTTTTTCAATTGTAATATATATATTTTACATTCATATTTCCCATAATTATTTTTATATCAAGTATCATAAACAATCAGAATTAATTATTAAAATCGTGTTCGAGAAAAGTAAAATAAAATGATATTATTAGTTCGTACATTAAAAAACTAATAATTAAAGAATCATAAGATGAAAGGAAACGTAATAATGAATAATCTTTTTAAAATTTGTGCTTGTGTAATTTTCATATGGATATATAATCCTTATAATAATTTGGTAGAATAAAATATTTTAAGTATACCTATAGCATTTTTATTATATTTTATGTCTATATTTATATATTTAAAAATATTTTTTAATCATATATTATTTATTCTAACACTGACATTTATATCTTTTCTTCTAGTATAAACATAGTACACATTTAGAAAAGGTATACAATGTTGAAATAACATCAAACATAATGTTCAAGAGATCACTGTCAAAACATGTACCTAAAAAGGAGTTAGATCGCTCAAAAACCAGATCAAAATTTTTAGAAAGGGATCCGTATAGCAATGTCAAAAGTACTTCAGATGATTTGACAAAATATGCACAGCTAAAGAAAAAGGGACTAAACGATTTGGACTTATATAGGAAAAATTATAAACAAAGATATTCTAAAAAGAATGTTTTAGGAAAAATAGATTGTTATTGTGAAAAAAAAATATTTGATAAGTATGATCGTATAGACGAGCTTGCACTTAAATTTCAGAAAGATAAAAAGTCCTTTAATAAGAAAGTTGACAAAAAATTTTGTATTCCCCTTATTTTATTTGCATTAGTTCCAGTTCTTGGATTAATAATACCTTTATTATTTAATAAATATAGTCCGATAGTAAAATACTTGTGTTTGAGTGATTGCACTCATCATGGTGGTAATAGTTTTGATCACAGTATAGGTGATTATACACAGGTTTCCATAGATAAGAAAACATGGGAAATAATTACACAAGTGAATAATATTTTTTTGTACATATCATCTGTTGTTCTTCTTTTAGTGCTTATATATGTACTTGTAAAAGTTATAAAGTACAAAAAATTAAAAGAAGGTAGAGATAAAATGAGTTTAAAGGAATATTATTATTTTACTAAGAGTCTCTTTTAAACGTATATATATTTGAATAGGTTAAAAATATTATGCAGAAAATATATTATTGTAGACATTGTATTTTCATTTACAAATAAAATAATAAATCTAATTTATATAATATATTAAATTATGTAATATTTACATTTACCTATTCTTAGAATTTTTACATTTTTCCTAGATTTACTTGTTACCCCTTTTTAGCAATGAGTTTTTTTTAACTATATAAGAGCAATATCTATGTTTAATGTAATTCATGTATTTTTGTATTTTGATATGGTTTTACTATCTATTTTTAAATATATATTTTTTATATAGTGAAAATACGGAAATATAATTAGTTGCATTTGTACTTAATTTATGAGTGTGTATTATATATTTAATATATGTACAAATAAAGAATATTTCTTTGAATTGATGAGCCAGTATTTGTTAAATAAAGGGATTTTAATTTTTATACATTGTACAATATTAAAGATATACATATGTTTGTGTTTTAATTTTGCTTGTATTACAGTGAATTTTATTATTATGATGTATATATTTTGATGAAATTTAATAAATTTCTGGTATTATATTTTGAATTTCTTTTTAAAAACCCTAGAATGAATTATATTTTTTAGAGAAAAATAATAAAATAAATTATGGTAATTATAAATTTTCTCAGTAAATATGTGTTTTTCATGTATGTTTGATACTTGTGAGTTATAATATTTTTAGTTCTATGGAAGCTAAATCATATTATTAATATTAAAATTATTTTTTTTATATTAATACATATAATTTTTTAACGTACATTAAATGAATAATAAATTAATTATTTTTAATAATATAACAAATATTATTTTTTAAATATTAATATAAATAATGAAAATAGAATAAACCTAATTATATATATTCGCATATAAAACCTAACGATTGTGGGAACCTTGTAAAGTTATAGGTTCTCACCTTTTACGTATTATTTGGGGGTAAATGGGATTGTACATGTAATGACATAAAATTATTAGATGCTTATTTAATATCATATAGAAACAAAGAAAAACAAATTTTTTATAATAAAATAATTACATTTACCATATTAAATAGGTAGACAGAAAACATTTAATTTTGTGAGATGCCTTGAGTTATAAAAAGAGTGAATAAAGACAAATATAATTTATATGTTTATTAATAAATTTGTTGATTAAAACTATTTTTATTCAATAAAAAAATATATCAGCTTAATATTCAAATGATTTAATATTTTGAAGAAGCGCATATATATGTGTAAGTTCATTAATATATATGGTAATAAATATGTATACAATAATTTGTAATATATAATTTATTATCTTAATTATAAAATAATAATATTTTTAATTAAAAAATAATATTTTATGTATAATACGCATTTTTCCTATTTCATAATATATGTATTTTTTCTTTTTATAAATATTATTAAAAAAGTGAAGTAAGATATATTTTTTAAATAGTTATAACAAAGTTTTGACTAAACACTTAAAGTAGAGTTATAATACATGTTGAGGTGCATATGGCAAAAAAATTGTAACTATAATTTAATTGTTTTTTCTGTTATTTTTGTATATATTTATATTACAATATATGCTAAATTACATATTTTCCATTTAAAGAATATTTCTAACCGTTTGTATTTATAAGGAAATTATAAATGAATCATTATGAATACCTAACGGAATTATAAAAATGTAAAAATATGAATAATTATAGTTATGAAATTTATGTTTATACTATATTTCTAAATTATTATTAGCTTTAATTTTTTATGTATATATTTTTTGGTTTCTTATAATTTTTATTTTTCATTATATAATTTTGTATAATAAAACTTTAATAATTAAAAAAAAAAAAAAATTGTTCTTTTATTTCGCAATATTTATACATTTATTACATAAAATTATCAAAGATAATTTCGAATATGATTTAAGTTGTAATATTCTAAGAACATAAAAAGGGATATGTGATTTCTAAGATTTATATATTTAATTTTTTTTATTTTTTTTAAATATTAATTACAATATTGTATTTAATAGAAATAGATTTTTTTATCTATATTGGATACATTATATGTAGTAAGATCCTCCTCCCGTACAGTTTATACATATAAATAAAATATATTCCATGTAATAATATATTTATAATAATGGATATATATTAATTATAATTATCATTTTAAATTAATTATGGTACCAAAATAGAATTATTATGTAGAAGGCAGCTACATCTACAATTATAATGTTAATATAGGGATATTCAGATAGTCTACATTTTATATCGCATATATCTAAAATGAACAAAAATTTACATATATTATTGTATTATTTATTTTTTTTTATTTGAAAAAGTTTACTATGTTATTATTTTTTGATTATAAAATAATAAAATTTATTTAAATATTTTTTTATTTAATATTGTTGATTGGTAGAAAATTCCATAAAATAAATCTGAAAAAATTATTTTCATTGTTTGATACATTTCCTATCTATAATTTTTTTTTATAATTTATTCATATATTATTCTTTATATAAAATTTCCATTACCAAAAAAAAATTTATTGTATAAGTATTATTTATCACAATTTGAAGAAAAAAATACAATTATGTTGTTTAATAGTGAAAAAATGTCTAAAATAAAGAGTAACTTCATTAATAAAATTTTATATATTGCATATTTTTTTAAGATTTCAATGTTTTTGCTTTTAATATGGATATTTGCCTTTTTCAATAATATAGTATAATAATTATTTTTAAGATTATCATTATTCCATTTTTTTTAAGTTATATATTTTATATAATTTGACGTTAATTTATTAATATTATAAATGTTCAAAATTTATTTCCTTTTATAGTGTTATACAATTGAAAATGTGAAGTCTATCCACAAGCTAAATGGTACATACGGAATAGGGGTGCATCGTTTATTGTCAATAACTGAATTGGAGATTGGATTTGAACAGAATAATATAAAAGAAGGTATATCTCAAAACTATGAAAGTAATGAATTAAAAAATGAATCTGAAGATACATCAATATATAGAAGATTAAAAAAAAATAGTTCAAATCATATGTATTCTTATAGGAAAAATTTAAAAAATACTTATGCAAAAAAAAAAGGATTAGAAAAATTAGATTGCTATTTCGAAAAAAAAATATTCAACAATATTGATAAAATACATAAACTTGCTGAAAATGGAAATTATGATAAAAAATCATTTAAAAATATAATACTTAAAAAATATGGATATAAAATTATCTTCTTTTCTTTATTTTCTTTGCTTGGATTAATAGTTTCTATATTAGCATGGGCTGAAGTGAAGGTATTACCAAGCAGTCTAGGAGTGTTGGGAACTATAATACCTTATTTAAATGAATCATTTTTCTCAATATATTGTACTATATTTATATTAACTATTATTTACATCTTCATTAAAGCAGTAAAATATGAAAAATTAAAAACGGGAAAAGGAAAAATGAATAGAAAAGAATATATCTGCTTTTGTAAAGAAATTTTTAAAATAAACTAGTATAGGTAATATATTTAGTGATAGTATTTAATATAAATATTTTTTATATAATAAGTTTAATAAGTTCAAATCAATGTGAAAAAATTTTCTGATATAAAAGGCTAAAAATTATACCAGTTTAACTATTTTAGAAAGTTTCATTTTTTCTCTGTATTTTATATTATTAAATTCACTTGAAAGGATAGCGTAAATAATATTTACAGTACATATATGATTGTAATATTTTTTAATATATAAATCGAGAATTTATTATTGTAAAAATATTCATATATTTTGTATAATAAAAATATTTGTAAAGAATTATATATCAAGATTATATGTCCTAAATGTTTTAATTATTCGTAAAGTTTTACTTAAATTCATATTTGTAAATTATCTTGAACACACTTATTAGTTCATACTTGTTATTGTAGTTATATGTTTCTTCTTTTTACTTAAACATTTATTTTATAAAAAAGTATGAAATGTGTGATTAAAAAATTTTCATTTTTTTATATATATGTATAATATAAAATGTGAAACATCGTTATATTTGTAAATATATATATAAACTAGCATATATAGAAAATATATTATAATTTACTCATCTGATTTATGTGAAAAATATAAAACATATTTAAAACACACTATAAATGGTTTTAAATTTAAATCAATACAAAAAAGTGTGCTATATTTTTTATCTCAATAATGAAAAGAACGCTTTTTGGTAAATTTCTCTAAATAAAGCTTATTAATGTATATTATAGAAGGACATGTGAGTGTGATTTTTTCCTTTGATTAAAAATATGTATAAAACATTTGTCTTAATAAAAGTACTAATTAATGTTATTAAATTAATTGAATTATTTGAATAATTGTATAATAATTTATCTCGTAAATAAAAGGATATGTTTCGTTTTATTGATAAAAATGTATATATTAGAATAAAAAAATCATTAACAAGCAGGTATATTTCATTAAATTAAAATAAAGTATATCACGATTAAAAATATAGCATTATATATAAAAAGATTAAAATATATATATAACCTATTATAAAATAAGTAGATGTTATATAATATATATAATACAATATATTAAATTATCCATTAAGAATATAAATAATAATAAATTAATATGCAAATTTATAAAATATAATTATCCATATAAAAAATTAACATTAAATATTTGTTATAGAAACTAGTATAACATACTCCATTGAATAATTCTTATTAAAATTCTAAGAATTCTATCTTATTACTTCTTATATTAAATAGGTTTGTTGAATGGAGATTCGCCCAAAATATATTTCTTTTCCCTATTTATAAGAATTAAGCATAATGATTATAATTTTTTCTCCATGTATTTTTAGATATATAATAATGTAAGAAATAACAGTATGTTGAATGCTTCAAATGTACGCGTTTACTAACTATATATGTGTATAAGTGTTATTTCAATTAATTATTATATATGACCATTTTATTTGGTGTATTTCATTTATATATTATAATTTAATTAGTAATATAAATAAAAAATAGCTCACAGTATATAGAGATTCTCTTTATTATAAAATATATAATAATATATGATATTTTACATAAAATATTACGTGTTTTGTTACCCTATTTTTTTAGGAAAAAATTGAGGTTATTTCTTTATTTTAATTGGTCTATGATATAGAATAGTTTTAAATAACTTTAATAGACTTATGGATGGTAAAATAGATTATTACTACCATTATCTTGCTGCATACTTAAGAAACTTTCTGCGCCTCCTGGATTCATATATAGATCTGTTCCTACATTATTCATACCTGGCCTTCTGAACCAGGACATCATTGGGGTAAACTGTTGTAGAATGAAGGAAATCAATTATTTAATGATAACAGATTTTAATTATGATATATATATGAAAATTATATAGATATGTTTATAGAAGTTATTTAAAATTATTGTTTATTAATTACCCTATATAAAAAAAATAAGGTGCCAAGTGTTCCAGCTGCTGTAAAACCTGATGTAACCGCAAGATTCTTAGTTCGATCCGTTTCTGGGGGTTGAACTGGTTGCGAGGGAATCTCATGAACTGGATTTTGAGAACATTCGCATCTCTCCGTAAATGATAGAGGGGAAACAAATGTGCTACTGGATTCTTGAGAAGTGTTTTCTTCACAATTAAGTGGGGTCAATACTTGAGGATATTTGGTTTTTAGTATATAATCAATTTTATCGCACCATGGCTTATTTTTATTTCCGTCTGGAACAGTGTGTTCATTTTTCAACTTTTCCCAAAGAGTTTTTATTTTATTTTCCCACAAATACATTTTTTTTGCACACAGCTCACCATACGTGAATAAATCTTTTTTTTCGTATAACCATCGATTGATATATTTGCAAGCTTCGCTTCTGTGAGAAAGATCACTCTCACGATAATAATGATACCCATCTATGTAATATTGTACAAAATAAATAAGAATGTGTCGTAAGAGTGGATCATTAATTTCATTAATATATTTCAAATATTCGCCAGTTACACGATCAAATTGTTGACGAAATGATTCAAAGACCTTAGCACTACAATCTACAAAGAATTTATTCTAAATGATAAGAAAAACGAAGAAAAAAAAAAATATATATGTATAAATTTTGAAATATAACATAACATAATATTATATTTCCTTAACTAATTAATGAATATTGTGAAGGTCGCTTTATGTATAATTGCTGATTATCAAATATAAACGTTAAAATTACATTTTTACTATCTGCCTCTTTTGGCGTTGGACATTCACATGCCATTTTTAGAAGCTATTTATAAAATTAAAGTAGCTATATTTTATTCAATTAAAAATATTTATGATTAGGCAGTTGCATTTATCATAAGTAAAAGACTTAAATAGTATATATATCTTTACAGAGTATGATAAAATATAGAAAAAAATATTAAATTACTGCAAAGAACAAAAATTATCATTTATTATCTAACCACTTTGGTATTAAAAAATATTATACGGTTATTACTTTTTTTTATATAATAAGAATCTTTTGTATTAAAGAAGGTAATTATTAATAAGCATTTAGTTCTTTACAATATAATTTTACAATAGTGTTCACTTTGTAAGAACTCTTTCTATGTGAAATTACCCGATCAAATATATGAATATAAGTATAAATGAATTATTTATAAAAATTTAAATTGATTATTATTTATTTTTATAATATAAATAACAAAAAGTTAAAACATGGAAATTACAAATAATAATAGTAATGTAGGTTTTTCTCTCTACATACTTTTTTTAATGATCTATTTTGTTTGTGAATTTAAGCAAAAATTAAAATTAGTATTGCTATATTTACACATTAGAATATAGCACCAAAGCGAAATCGTTAATGTATTTAATGTATAATTCTTGTATTTGTAAAAAAGAAAAAAATAATTACTATAAAGTAATACGTATAATATAATACAAATAGATAAAAAATAATTCATTTAAAAAAAATAAATAAGATATTTGTGTTATGTTCAGTTTTTTATTGCATTGATATTGATTTTAATGTATTATGTAAGTTTCAAGTTAATGCTTTAAAAGAAGGTTTAGAATCATATAAAATTGAAGTTTTTTTGAATAATCAAGTTAATTTTTACAGTAAATGCAATTGTATTATAAATTTAAAGGAAATAAAGAAAATATAATTTGTTAAAAAATTTTTGTTATCAATTAATGAGAAATTCAGAAGCTTCTGAGCTTATAAGTAGTGATAATTATATGAATAAATAAGTCGGGGTAGAAGTTTGATTTACTTGCTGCAAGATAAAGTAATAAATTTTTATTAGAAGCATAAAATTAATAAAAATAAAATTATCGAGGTGTTTCTTCGTGTGTAGAAAAATTTCAATGTTTTTAAGTTAAATAATATTTCGTATTACGAATGCAATGTTCCTGAGATTACCGAATATAATAATTTAAGGAAATGAAAAGAAAGAAATAGAATCTAACTAATGTTAAAATTGTGATATATTTAAAGATTATTAAATATTGAAAATTTCGATGATTCTTTATTTTTTACGTTAATTATGTTATTTTAAAGATAATTTAAGCCAATATAAGGAAAATGCTAATCAATGTAGTGCATAAAATTTTATTTCTGAAAATTGCTCATTTTTGTTCATTAATACCGTATAATATGATATTTTCCAGAGCTGAAAAAGCACGTGATTAGAATTATCGAATAAAAATAATGATAATATATGAAGAAGAATGTATGTGAGTCATTAAAAAGAAAAGCTATACCATAAATATCATGAGAAACTAAAGAGATTAAAATTTAAGATTTTTTTTTTTCTGAATTTTTTGCTTTCATTTTATTTCTATTTTCGGCTGTGGGGATTTTTCTGAAATTATTACATAAGTTTAAAATAATTAAAAAATACATTTATAAACATAATAATAATACTTTAGTTATAATAGCTTATTATTTTAAAAGAACATCATTATAATTATGACTGCATTATTTATGCTTTTTATTTTTCCTAAATATATTAATTGACATTTGCTGTGTTGTGTATAAGTACTAAAATGGGAAGGAAAAAAAATAGTTCCCTTCAACAGAGTGACAACAATTTATTATTTGTTGATTCCGAACGCATGCACCAAAATATGCTAAGTATAGAAAGCAATTTATAACATGATGCTAATTAAAATTCATCAAGATAAAATAATGTATAATATCGTTTTAAATGAATATTATTAAGAAAATAGAGAAATATATTGTTTTAGTAGAAATTATAAAAATATAATATTTTATTATTTTATGGTGTACGCTTTAAGGAAGTGGGATAAAATAATAAAAAAAATATTCTTCTATATAGAATATTTAAAAAAGAAAAATAATTATAGAAATTATAGAGAACTTAATTTTAGTTTTAACATAATATAAGCAGAAAGTGTTATAGAAAAGGACTTACAACCTCCAAGAATGGAGGATTTATTATTAGATAATAATGTAAATAAGGAAAAAAAACAAATTATAAGATGATATATAAATGTATTATCAGTATATAAAATAAGAATCGTATAACGTGGACGCTTATATGAATGTTTATAAGTATATATGTGTTAAAAAAAAGGGATTAGCCAAGTTGGATGATCATTGTGAGGAAAATACATTTTATAATATGATTTATTAGGATAATCTTGAAGATATAATTCAGAATAGTATTAATCTTTTTATAATTTTTTTTTCGTTCCTTTTCTTCCAATACTTGGGCCAACATTTCTTATATTATTTTGTGATATAGGTGGCCTACCTTTAGTACAGTGTTGTAAGAATGATAATTTTGGAAGTTGTGCTTGTCATGCTATTATTCATGCTAAACAATGAACTACGAAAATATTTGAAAGACTTAATACTGCATTTTTCTTTATATTACTTATCTTTATATTTTCTGTGAATATTTATATCTGCATAAAAGTTGTAATATACGAAAGGTTTCAAGTGGGAAAGGGAAAATGAAAACAAAGGAACATGTTAATTTTTAAATGAATAATTTGTATATGAATAAAATATTAATATATTTAGTGTTATGCATAAGAATAAACCTGATACCTAATTATTTAATTGTTATAAATTATCATGAATTATGTGTTTAGTTTGATATATAAATACGAATGTATTAATATTTCATCTATTATTTTGTTTCATATAGATTGAAATTTATTAGTATTATTGTGAATAATAATAATAAACTGTAATAACATTATATTATTGTATATTTTTTTATAGTAATTGATATTCATTTATTTTCTTCTTGAAAGTATGATAGTTATCTGAAAGCTGTTATTCTTTGATGTAAAAATGGAATTATGTATTTTCTGAAGAATGATACTGTATATTCAATGGACTGTTTTTCGAATTATTTTTTTTTATGTTATCATTATTTTTTAAATTGCGGGATTCTTCGTATAGATCATTTCGAATTTTACTTTTCTTCCTTAATATAGAGTGCAACCAAGAATAAACTGGGGTAAACTATTATAAAAAAAATATAAATTATTGAATGTAATTATTTTATATATATTTGGCAGATGAGTACAGTAAATTGTCGTTTAGTGTTTACATTTTTATAATAAAATACCGTTAACCTTATATACAATGAACAATATTGTTGACATTGCAAACATTGTAATAAGCGAAATAGAAAATGTACGGCGCCTTTCCGTCCCAAAGGGGGAATATAGGTATCTAGGGACTTTATCACACTCGGATTCATTTTTCATATGAAAATTATAAGAATCTCTGAATTTATCTAAGGCCATACAGAAACCTATATTACTATTTTGATCGCATATGTTTATTAGAGTATAATATTGTTCACTACACTTTTTACCTAAATCGCATTTTTCACTACCCCCCTCCTCTTGGGTACTAGTAAATTTATAAAAAATATCATATAATGAATCTATTTTTTGGAATTTGTCAAAAATAACTTTATTAAATTCTTCTATATTGCCCTTGCATATATCAATTCCGTGAGTTTTATTCGAGTATTCATTAATCATTGTGTTGTAACATTCGTTTGTTCTTTCAAAAGAATTGTCAATTTTTTGAAGTTCATACATTAGCATGTAGTTGAAGTATTTACAACTTTTTTTTTTATCAACAATAGAAAGATTTTTTTTTATATATTTTAAATAGTGTATGAACTTTAGACAGGGGTTTACGAATTTATTTTCCTCATCATTATGAAATTTTTGACTTATAATGCTGCAATCTCCTATATATCCACTATCAAAATTTTTGGTCACGCTTTCATAATCGAGTTTATACGTAGGAAAAATTTCATCTAAATTATACTAATAATAAAAGTATGATCGATTATATGTAGAACTGTGACATTTTATTTCTTATAAAATGAATTCAGTTTGAGTAAATATAACAGTGTACGTTTAAAAAAATATATGTAATAATGGATATATTTAAAAAAATATTTATACTTCTTCATCCCCAACAGGAGGTTCCATTGCTTTTTAGAATGGAAATAAGTACAAAATTATTTTATATTATATGTATAAAAGATGTATGTAATATATAAATATAATATTATATATTTTATAAGAAATAGGAAATATGAAATAAAATTTATTCTATGACGTTAAATGTCACTTATCATACACCTATTTTTTCGATCATTTTCTAAGAAAAATATAATTTGCTACATTTTTTATGATGAAATAAACTATTCTGTATTTACGTTTTGTAAAATTTAAAAAGATAATCGTAATATTAATTGAATATTAAAATATTGAAATATTATGTAAATAATGATTATGTGATTAGGAAATATATAAGAAAAGATATCATTTAACTTATACCTTACAAATAAATCTTCTATTACTGCGTATAGTGATATACTATTGAAAAGCTTCAACAAAATATTCATTCATATGCAGCTTATATATATTTATAAATAAATGATATTAAATCTTTTTATGTGTTTACATATATAATAATTTTTTAATTATATTAAAATTCATAATGAAGTTAATAATAAAACAGTTGTATTTGATAGAACACATAAAAATCTAAGCTAATTAATAACGATATATATTTTATTGGGGAGAAATGTATTTTTATTTACTCTATTGGATCCTTGGCATAGAGTATCTTCTTTATATATCACTAAAATGTTTATACATTAATAATATTAAAATTTATATTAAAAATTAATAGTATTTGCATTATATAATATACTTTTTTTTATTGAGGTGTTACATACTATCCAGAAAAAAATATATCAAAAAAGTTTCACAAGAATAAATGGATATATTAATAGGATTTGTAATTTTATAAATATATTATATAAAAATTATATAACATATATATTTTTTCGCTTTTTTGTA
>NW_001849951.1:0-317 GCF_000002415.2 Plasmodium vivax
AGAATATACATCTTTTAAATATATAAATTTCCTTACGTTATATAAAAGGTAGCATAAAAATAAAGTTCCTATAAATGTTAAAATAGCAGGTACAACAATTTGAGATGGTGAAGTACTGGGGGAGCTTTTTGGTATTTCCACAATTTCTTTTACTACAGAAGCAGGACAATCAGTCTTTTGTATTAATAATTGCGTTTCTTGGCATTCACAGCTTGATGGTTTCAAATTTTCCGTCTTTGTTTCTTCTGGACAACGTATTTCAGGAAAATAACTAAAAAATTTTAGCAAAGAACAATCTTCGCTAATTTTGAATTGAT